>NC_135450.1:2859914-3159914 GCF_051991255.1 Vanacampus margaritifer
CTGGTGAACGGTGCTAAATGCCAGCCACTGGTCACGTACATGGACACTGTGAACTACCTTATAAATGTGAAGAGCGTGAATACCTTTGAACAACTAAAAGCATATAAATCAATGGAGGCAATCGACCAGCTGTGTTGTGGATGGGTGTGCAAAGAGTGCAAAACAGGACCTTGAACTCCAATGTGTTGATAGCGATAGCAAGGTACATAGTAGCTAGCTTAACTTATATGCACCACAATTGTGCTCATTAAAATACCCTGTCATAATATTTTGCATGTGTGCACGCTATTTTACAGAGGATATGTATGACAGAGGTGTGGATTCGAGTCATGAATTTGACGACTTTAGACTCGACTTGACAAAATGTTAAAAGACTTGCAACTCGACTTGGACTTAAACAACAATGACATGTGACTTCACTTGAACTTGCGCCCTGTGACTTGAAAATATTTGCTTCTTTCACCAAAACAAAAACATTAAAATGTATGTTAACGATTAAATTCCGTGCGTGTGTGTAGGCGTATGCGAGCTAGGATGACACAGCACCGTCATTCAGACATGTCAGGGAAGCGCTAAAGCTAATTCAAAATAAAGTAAATAAATAAAATAAACTTATACATTGACACCAATGCAACAGCCTTGGTGAGATTTTACTTTGAAGTGTGACTGCATGGCGGCGTGAACGCCAGCTTGCCCTTTGACATCGGCTTGCATTATCAACGTTTTTATTGAAATAATATATTTTCTACCACCATTATCATAATACCACCCCCAAGGTATATTTAATAGCTAATTTAGGACGCAAAGAAACCGCAAGTTAATTACGCCGTCATTGCACGATGCGGTAAAAGTCTCAGGCGTTCATGGCTAGTAGCTAGATGTTAGCGTTAGCATCGGGTGCCTGGCTGGCAACAGTAGTTTGACAGCTGTTGCTTGGCTTGCTTGCTTTTCTGTTTGTTTTCAATATTGTGGACATATGCTACTTTGTAATCCACTCTCCATGTTTAAACGATGGGAATGTGCCTTAAATTACACTTAGAGTTATTTTTTTATTATTAAAACATTTATAAATAGAACTTTGTCGTTATTTATAATTATTTGATAAAACACTAGCTTTAAAAAACAAAACAAAACAAAAAACATTTAACTCAAAATGTTCAATATGGCCTTCAAGTGCATTAAAAGTGCAACATAATATCAGGCAGGATACCTTGTTGTTTCATACATGGACCATGTATAAAAAAAATTGTGTTTCTTGCCTTTTATTGCACTTAAAGTTGTCTTCCTAAATCCTAGCGGCCATATAAGACATTTTGAGTTTATATACAGTATATATTATTTAAACTTTAATGGGCAAAAGCATTTTGGTAAAATAAAAGAAGACAAAGTTCTATCTGATTTCATTTTATTTTATTTTTAATTTTTTCAAAACAATCCAATCCACACTAGTTGTTTGGGTACAAAAGCTATGAGGTGGTCAGCAAAAATGAATTGCAGTGTGTACAAGATGGACTACTTTTCAGTTTTTTTAGTTGTAAAACAAGTTTGAAATAAGATATCCACTTCGTTTCACTTCATGATTGTCTGCTACTTTGTGTTTAACATTCACATAAAATTTCAATTAAATATATTTATGTTTGTGGTCGTACTGTGCCAAAATGTTGAAAAACTTAAGGGGGATGGATACTTTTGTAAGGCGCTGTACATGAACGAACAACAACAAACAGGCACTAATCAAGGAAGTGAATAGCCTTTCATACAGAGACTCACAAAATTGTTGCATCAGAAACATAAAAGTAGAGCGGGCATCTACAAAGTGTTGCAAACCGCAACAAGGCATCCGCTCATCACATAATTAGATGCGCAACATGGTCAGTGATGACAAAAATTAACAATTAAGAAACGAGTCCATGGGAGCCTGTGCTGCTCATGACTCAATGCCAATTGGCTAACTGCTTATGTCACAGGGTTGCGCAACATCTCGCCACTAATTTGCTACAATACTGTTCACTTCTTCTCGCTCTGATTCTTTGTCATGCTTTTGTGTATTGCTCTGCTGTCACGCAACTGGAGGTGGAGCAAAAATGGCACTGATACAGTATGAAATTATTGGCTGGGATGGAGAAGGGGAATGTCTCAAACATCTTTATAGCAGTGGTCCTCAAACTTTTTTTGTACCACAGACCAGTTTCATAAATGAACGTGCCAATAACAACAACAACAAAAAACCTTTACATTACACTTTATATCAGGCAATTACAATGGTCCTACAGCAGGGGTGTCAATCTTATTTTAATTCAGGGGCCACAAATGCAATCAAGAAATTGCAGACAAAGAGACACAAAAAGTAGATGAGAAAGTTTTTACAATTACCATGTCCAAAAAGGAAGAGTAATAATTCCCCCCCAACCCCCCAAAAAAGTCAGAACATCCGTCCATCCATTTTCTTAACCGCTTGTCCTCACAAGGGTCGCGGGGGGCGCTGGAGCCTATCCCAGCTGGCTTCAGGCAATAGGCAGGGTACACCCTGAACTGGTTGCCAGCCAATCGCAGGGCACACAGAGACAAACCATACTCACAATCACACCTATGGACAATTTGGAGTGTTCAATTAACCTCCCATGCATGTCTTTGGAATGTGGGAGGAAACCGGAGTACCCGGAGAAACCCACGCAAGCACGGGGAGAACATGCAAACTCCACCCAGGAAGGCCGAAGCCCGGACCCGATCTCACGTCCTCTGCACTGGGAGGCGGACGTGCTAACCAGTCAGCCACCGTGCCGCCCAAGTCAGAACATTTATTTATTTAAAAAAAAAAAAACTTAAAACATGAAAAAATAAAAGGGTAGAAAGGAGAACATTACAAAAAAGTAATCACAAAAAGTCCACACATAAAAAAATAAATAAAAATACAGGCAGAAAAATACCATAAAATGTCTTTGAAATTGCCCAAAAAGTCAGGAAATCAATTTCTTTTTAAAGGCAGAAAATAACATTTTCAAGAAGTAACTATAAAATGCCAAAAAAACAAAAGAAGAAATCCACCAAATTACCGTATTTCCATAAAATTGTTAAAAATGTTCTCCCCCTCCCCCAAAAAGATTTGAGCAAAGGGGTGGAAACCAATGTCAAAAAATATGAAATGTCCAAAAAGGGAAGAGAGGCAGAAAATGACCACAATTTGTTCATAACATTGGCAAAAATGTCGGAAATTTGACAAAAGGGTACAAAAAGTCAAAAAAAGATTATAAAAAACTAAGTCTGAAAAATTACACAGATAAAATCCAAAAAAAACGGAAAACGAAAGGTAGAAGAAAATAAATCTCAAAATATTGGATGCTGCATATTTTTGTATTATGGTGTAGCTCTAATTAGCTCTTGGGCCCTCAAGTACAGTAGAATAACATAAAACACACAGTTTCATTCATCATAATGTTTAAAGTTTTTTTTGTTATTTATTTGGCCTAAAATGGGTCTAGACCCACATTATATAACTCAATCCCGGTCTGTATTGTTAAATGCTAGAATATAACATTTATTCAAAAGACTGTTATGTGCAAAAGTCAAGTTTCTATCCAATTGTTTCAAATTTTTTAAGCAAATTTACTGAAAATGTGCAAAAACGGACATATGATTTATTATGCCTGTTTCCATCTGTTCTTCTTTTGCGAATATTGAGAGGGGACTCCACCGCTGTAGGTGGCGGTATACACCATAGAGATGTGATCCACCAGTAACAGAACAGGAAGCGACTGCGCCGTGCGATGAGGTCGTATGAGTTTGCTTTTGTAATTCTTGATAAGCATATTAAAATTGTATTAATATTCGCTTCTTCAGTTAATTCCAAAAAGATTTCTGTTTCGTCATCTCCTCAAACATACTTTATTTTATCGTCCGACATTGCTTTGTGACTACAAACGTACGCATGTCGTAATACCCAGTCAAAACGTGCAACATGCCTCCGGTCTTGTCAGCATTTATTCGCAACACCTGTTCCCATAGCCAAAATTTGCATTTTCCATTTTTTGATAAGCTTCAAAATCCACCCCGTCCAAGAATAACATTTCTAGAGTTTCCATTCTGTTTTATTTTCACATTTCTTGTAAAATGGAATTAAAATGGGTGGATGGAAACCCAACTAGAATCTTCAGAACACCAGAAAAAGTCGTTAGATTTGTCGCTAGTCCCTTTTGATGAAAAAAGTCGTCAAGAGGCTTTGGAAAGTTACCACATTTAACGAGAAAGTCGTTAAGTTGGCACATTGGACAGGTGGTCATGCTGGGAGAATGAAATTGTGATTTCAGTCCCTTGTGTAATTCCAACAAAAAAACAAAAAACTTCATTAATTTCATTTCCATAACTCCACTTTGGCTTTGAAAACAGATTCTGACATGATGAAAAATTATACTAGTCATTTTTTCCCCCTTTAGGTCGCTTAAACTTAAACTTAAGTGCAGTCACTTTTCGAGGCTTGCAGAGTGTACATTGAATTTCCCTTGAGAGATCATAATCAGGAAAAAATGCAATACAGCACTGTATATTTATTTTATTTCATTCCTGAATGTCATTAATACGTCATATTTTAATGTCGTATTTTAAGACCATAAAGACTATTTCGGGCTGACACGGAGACTTCCTGGAGCATATCTGTTACTTGGCAACCTCATTGGGATGACACTAGTACTCACTCTTTGATTTATTGAAGAGCTTGGAAAGCTTCCAATTTGTTTCTGGGAAAGTCTGTAAGAATGATAGAATTCCTTAAGGTTCCTTACATGTTCTGTCACACTGATTTTTTTTTTCTTCAATGTTTTAGATAAAACAAACAAACCATTGCGTCCACCGCCATAATGTTTCCACATGCTTTCAGGAATATAGGTGAATGTTCAGTCTTGAATGAGATAATTATTTAACATGTCTAGTTCTGATGTCTTAGTGTAAAATTCCCTGTAGACCTGTTTAATGATGATATTATTAATGAAAGTTTACCATTCCCATTTGCCCCTCTACCTTTTTAACTCTGACACATGTGGTGTTCATGCTGTGGCTGAAGTCTGCACAACATGTGTTTTGATTTAGTGCGATGGAAAGATTAAATGGGGAACTTGGAGAAGTGAAAAAGAGCGGTGTCCTTTCTTGTTATGAAATTTAACTACAGCTCTCGGAAGCTTTCATAAAAGCTCGAGTAAAGCTCAGAACTGAATACCTGGAGCCTTATTGCACTCCTTTTTGTGGATCATGACTTGGTTTATGCGGTGTTCAGCAGCCATGCCAGCATTAGTTGGATGGTTTTCTCTCTCTCTTAAGGACATGATGCAATTCTCTATTAATGTCAGTAGTTAACAAAACAAAAAAAGAAAAAACAAATCATTGAGAGATGTGGTTACGTATGTATAATATATATTTTGTGCACATTCTTAACCCCTGGGCGTTATTATAGATTGATTAAATTCTTGTAATTTTTGCCAAAATCTGGCATTTCCTTTGAAGTGTGATAACTTAGTCATTTATGAATATTTTTTTCACTTTCAACCGCTCAAAATGTTCACTGGCATCAGACTTATCTATTCATATATAGTTTTTTAAAAAAAAGTTTTTTTTAATGCCCTCTATGGACAATAATAGCAGTATTATGCTAACAGCAAAATTAACTATACTGTATAAAGGAAAAAATAAAAGTCTAATTTGAATATTTCATATGACATATTTAGAGGCTTGAATAAGTCCATAAGTCATAACAATATAATATTTTTATGCATGCCCAGTTTTTCACAATGGCATTTTTCTGAATAGCACAAAACTCTTGTAATTTTGCCAAAATCTGGCATTTCCTTTGAAGTGAGATAACTTAGTCATTTATGAATATTTTTTCACTTTCAACCACTCAAAATGTTCAGTGGCATCAGACCTATCTATACATATATAGTTTTTATTTTATTTTATTTTTTTAATGCCCCCTATGGACAGTAATAGCAGTATTATGCTAATAGCAAGACTAACTATGCTGTATATATATATATATATAAAATAAAAGACTAATTTGAATATTTCATATGACATAGTTAGAGGCTCAAACAAGGTCATAAGTCATAACAATAGAATTTTTTTATGCATGCCCAGTTTTTACACAATGGCATTTTTCAAAACTCTTGTAATTTTGCCAAAATCAGGCATTTCCTTTGAAGTGAGATAACTTAGTCATTTATGAATATTTTTTTCATTTTCAACCGCTCAAAATGTTCAGTGGCATCAGACCTATCTATACATATATAGTTTTTATTTTATTAATTTTTTTAATGCCCCCTATGGACAATAATAGCAGCATTATGCTAATAGCAAGACTAACTATGCTGTATATATATATATAAAATAAAAGACTAATTTGAATATTTCATATGACATAGTTAAAGGCTCAAACAAGGTCATAAGTCATAACAATAGAATTTTTTTATGCATGCCCAGTTTTTCACAATGGCATTTTTCTGAATAGCACAAAACTCTTGTAATTTTGCCAAAATCCAGCATTTCCTTTGAAGTGAGATAACTTAGTCATTTATGAATATTTTTTTCACTTTCAACCACTCAAAATGTTCAGTGGCATCAGACCTATCTATACATATATAGTTTTTATTTTATTTAAAAATTTTAATTCCCCCTATGGACAATAATAGCAGTATTATGCTAATAGCAAGACTAACTATGCTGTATATATATATATCAAATAAAAGACTAATTTGAATATTTCATATGACATATTTAGAGGCTTGAATAAGTCCATAAGTCATAACAATAAAAAAAATTCTGCATGCCCAGTTTTCACACAATGGCAGTTTTCCGAATAGCACAAAACTCTTGTAATTTTGCCAAAATCCGGCATTTCCTTTGAAGCGAGATAACTTAGTCATTTATGAATATTTTTTCACTTTCAACCACTCAAAATGTTCAGTGGCATCAGACCTATCTACACATATATAGTTTTTATTTTTATTTATTTTTTTAATGCCCCCTATGGACAACAATAGCAGTATTTTGCTAATAGCAAAACTAACTATGCTGTATATATATATAAAATAAAAGAATCATTTATATATTTCATATGACAAAGTTAGAGGCTCAAACAAGTCCCTAAGTCATAACAATAAAAAAAAATTATGCATGCATTTTATATTCATTTATTAGCCTTTGGCGCCACCTAGTGGATTTTTGTGTTAACACTCTAAACACACAAATTCCTCTATTTTCATGTTTATGACTCATCAAAGAAGCGATTGCATCAGTAATCACGGAAAATGCATTTCACACATCAGGTTTACAGCATATCAAAAACTGTGACTTATAATGGGAGTCAATGAGCCAAAATCCGGCATTATTACAACAACTTTGTGTAAATCTCCTCCTCCTGTTTGGTAATAGTTATGAATTACAGCATGGCGCCAATTTGAACTTCTACATGTTTTAACAATCCTGGTGAAATTTCAGGTCCCTAGTGTATTTTTTTCAAATGCTTTTTCTTTGATAAAAACAGAAAGGCATAAAAATGCCAGAAAATGTACAAATAACGCCCAGGGTAAACATTATGGTACAACATTAAGTTGCTATGAAAGAAGAATGTCAACACAAAAGCAACATAGCATTTTCAAATTGTGGATGTGAAATATTTCATGAATAGAACAAGTAGTTAACTGCTGTTGACGGCGCGTTGAACTATTCAATGAAATGGAGCAAGAGCAGACTAGCATAAAGTCTGTTAGTATGTGCCAGTTAGAGGAAATAAATTAAGTCAATGACGTCAAATGAACCACCAATGTGATATTTCACTTACATTTAAAAACGCATACCTGACTGCTGGTTTTGTTCACACATTCCCAAAAGTATATTTTCACTTAGTAGGAGACATGCAATGTATTTTAAATGCTGACATGCAAAACACAAGTAAAAAATTATGGGTTGGATCGGATTCTGCCTTCTTAATTTTTATACACCAATCAATGTTCTGTTATAAATGGCAAGTTGTAAACGTGGATACCCCCTATTCCTCCCCCCAAAAATTCTGACTCCAGTTAAGAGTACCCAAATAGGTGCAAAATGAGTGCATGTACAAGGAAAGGATGTTGCAACAGAAAACGAAATGAACAAAAGGAAAATAAATTACCACAAAAGAGAAATACAAACAACAAAAAACTAATTACCAAACATTATACGCTGATATACTTACTGTTAGAACTCGAGAGAGAGAGAGGGCAGGGAAAACAAAAATCAGTAAGCACATCCAAAGTACAACAAGGACTAGAACATGGAGAACTTTATAAAACACGACCAGAAACAAATGGGCAAGGGTGAACAAGACAATAATCCAAAGCTTGTTGGCTGCCTCACTTGCCCTTGCTGCTTATGAGAATAAGAAAATAGTACTTAAAATATAAGTAAAAAACTTTGCGTCTTGAAAAACAAGAAGGTTCTCGTGAATGTTGTTCTACAAACAGGGGCCATAGAACTGAAATGCTGCCTTACCTCGACTGTGTGTCCTAGCTTCCGCTGCCCTTTTAAAACATATGGTAGTTTTCCGAACATCTGGGAACCTTATTTAACTTATGGTGGACTTGAAATTTCAACTATTGTTAAAAGAGCACTTGTATTTTGAAACAGCAATTTTTATTTTTGAAATGCAAGTATTATTATTCAGTTTTTCCTTTGGGCCAAGTTTTTTTTGTTCCGTTTGTGTTTTTTGTGTCTGCATTAAAAAAAAAGAAGCCAATACATATATTTTGGGGGGAGAAATGCTACTGTTTGTTTTTAGCATGTATGCTACCGTTTATTTTTAGCATGCATGCACCCAATAATGCAGTGTGATTTATGTATGGGTTAAATAAAGAAAAAGCACCCGTAATTCAGACTGCGCCATTTAATCTTGTGCGCTTTTTGGTCACGAAAATATGGTGCATCTCACATTGCCATACTTGACAATTTGAACATATTAAACATAGACTAGACACTAGAACAACCACATATTATACTTTGTATACACCGGTATATTGTAGTCTCCCTGACTGTCTGTAGTCCATCTGGGGTGGTCAAGTAATACACTTAGGTGACACGGTTGGACGCAACCATTTATTCTAGAAAGAAGGGTGGTCATAGTGTGAGTAAATTTTACACACATTTTTATACACACATTTTTATACACACTACGGAGATAATATAAAGAACATTTATAAAAAAAAATACATAAATGAATGTAGTATTGATAGATTGATTGCCAACAGTAATTTGGTAAAGGTGGCAACTGCCACCCCTTGTCAACCTGTAAAACCACCTATGGATGAGTGAATTATTTAAATTAACCATTACCCTCATTAATGCTAAAATTTTGTTGAAATATTGAAAGTGCAAAAAATTAAAAAATTAAATAAATGTGTACATTACTATGTGAATAGTGTGCGGATGGGCTTAAGTTTTCACACATTTTATAGGACAATTTTAAGTATAGCATACTTGAATGAATGAATGAATGAATGAATGAATGAATGAATGAAAATGTTTTATTCGGTTCATTGGCAAATAAAAAATTCAACATGGTCAAAAACAAAAAACTAATTCCATACATAAATATGCAACCGAAAGGGTGTAGGCAGAAGGAAAAGCTTTTCATTTCTGTGCCTACCCCTCTAGGACTACAAAATAGAAGAAAATAAGAAATAATCAATAATTCAATAATTGTACATTTTATATAGCACCAAATCAAAACAATTCGCCACAAGGCGCTCCACAGTAAGGTCTAACCGTGCACGTACCCTCCGAGCAAGCACAACAGCAACAGTGGTAAGGAAAAACTCCCTACTTCATTTTCAATTGTAGGAAGAAACCTCAGGCAGAGGCTCAGAAGATGACTATCTGCCCTGGTCATTCTAACAGCAGTAAAACAATACAGAGTACAATAATGCGGATTAGAACACAGATCATCCAATAGAAAATGAAATCATGAACAATGGAAAAGAATACCAATTACTATATTCATTTAAAAGATATGTTTATTTTTGTTAGACATCTTTAGAATCAAATATGATAATATGATGAAGTTTTAGTTTTGAGGGTCCATTCTTGGCATATGTATTATCACCAAATGGGAATTTGTTTGTTTTTATCAAATTTTTAGGATCAATCAATCACATTTATTGAAATGATGACTAATACATACTTAGCAGTGAGGGCCAGCCACACCTCCTCACTAAGAAAGGAGTTTCTGTCCATTCCTTGCTCAGAGTTCAATGAGAATGTACAGGACTCACCTCAGCTAAGACTCCTTGCTAGAAATATTTCGGTTAAGTTAGGAGATCTCTGAGAGGATTTTTAGAATCTTTAGGAATACTGGCCCTGATCTTCATCCGGACACATGCTGCTGTGTTATAATGTAAAATTGAGATATGGTCTTTAGGAAAACTAGAAAGCGGGGCATTACTGATTCATCCTGGTTAAGCTAGAGAATGTTCTCTGCCATCCAGGATTTAACGTCTATAATACAGTTTAAAAGAGCATCCATTGGACTGGTGTCATCAGGATGTACACACAGCTGTGTTGTAATGAAAATTATTTCCGTGCCTTCTAATGCCACCACCAAGAGTGAGCATGTACAAATTAAACAATAAAGGACCTCAAACTTAACCCTCAGGCACACCATGTTAGAGTTTCGAGGATAAATAAAAGTTTGGATGTACGATTAAATCTATTTACCTGTATGTGCCGCATCAGCAGGCTAGCCACATATTTTAGTCTGTTTAAAAGAATAGCGGGCTTGACCGTATCGAAAGCAGTGCTGCCTAGATCTAGCAGAACTAACACTGTTTGTTTATTGTAATTCTAAATCTTAACAAGCGCAGTCTTGGTGCTTTGGTTTATTCTAAAGCCAGATTGGAACCTTTCAGAAATATTGCAATTCACTAAAAAGTTGAGCTCTCTCTCAAATTTTGCTTAGGTTTGACAGAATAGAAGGGGCCTTACTACTTCTGCAGCAGGGAAGGCAGCCATCTGAAGAGAGTAGTGGTGCAACAGATCATACCATTCTGACATGTTAAGGAGGCAAAAACAACTTTAAGCCATTAATACCTTGTTATTTTACACATGAAATCATGAACCAACTAAGAATGTTTCTCCCTCATATTGCACTGAAAGGGATACTTGACTCATTGAGCCATTTTCAGCAGTAAAATGTTAATATTTTGTCCAGAATGAATTTCGATAACTTCATTATTTTTCCATCCATAATTAATACCTTTAAAAACTATTTCTACCACCTGCTGTCGACTGAACATTTTGAATTGATTTTTTTAATGAAAAAACCCTTTACAAAATAAATAAAGGCAAAGTACTATTTATCCTTGTTTTTTTTAATCCGAAAAACTATCCGATCTATGACTCAAATCCGTGATCCGATCCAAACCGTGACTTTTGTGATCCGCAGCGCCATAGGAGAGCAATTCATGTTTAAAATGTTCTTCACAAAACAATTCATTGAGTTGGCTTCAAAATGGCGAGAACTTTGTCAAGTTGAGGCTTGTGTCAATACCAAGACTGTCCACGAACCAAAAATTATCCATGAACACAGTAGATATTCTTTTGAAATGTGTTTTACAGATCTTAAAATGCAAAATGAAACAAAATCAATAAAACAGTCAAATTAGATCATTAAGAATAAAGAAACATTTATTGGTTAATACAGTTTTCACAGATACAACAAATGACTGTTTGCTTTGCTATCATGCACTTATACTGTACATGGATTAGCACTGTCTGAACTGCTGTAACAAATTACTATTTCTCCCGATTTGTCCGGGAAATATTCACATCTGGCCCAGAACAAATAAAGTAGCAGTTGGATGTCTCGCACTGTAGTGATTTCTCTGTTATGAAATAAATTAGCAACATGTAAATCAGAAAACTCTTCTCACGTTGTGGGTGCATCATATTAACATATATTTCTCACCTAGATCTCAGTGCGAATGCCATTGTAGCTGAAAGATCCATGACACATGTAAGTACCGACGGAACGATGTGTTGACTCATTTTCAAAGCACAAATTGAGATTTATTCTAATGTTTTGTAGTTGTGGAGCTACATTGGCATATATTTTAATATAACTGACTAAATATTAGTCCAGATCTATCAGAAGTCTTCTAAAAACTCACATTTTCATCGTGGCACTTGATTTACAGTACTACAGTAAGTAACTAGTTCTCAAGCAGCAACGCTGACATAGAGTTTGAGACAAAAAAAAAAAGCGCTAACAAGATCATTCATTCAAATATGTGGGAAAAAATGTTCAGCGGTCTCCCAACTTCCTACAAATATGAAAAAGGAATCAATATTTTTACCAACTAATAGACTGCTGTGTTAGAACAGTCTGATCCATCAATCCTGCCACTACTAACATACTCCTTTAAGGAAAAACAAAACAAAACACATAACTCCACAGAATGAAACGCCACATAAATTCAAAGTTTATCAGGAAAAAAACATCCAGACTGACTGTTGAACTGTAGAAATGGCCAATAAATACACAGCTAATGGTGAGTTAACATAAAATGAGGACTATGAGTAAGCTATATTGAATAGTAGTCAATTCTCTATCGGAGTTGTAGGTTTCCATCACACCCCAAGCAATACATATTCAGCAATCTCCCCCAAACCCTGTTTTGCAAAAAAATAAAAACCAAAATAATAATATGATTGCTTGCTATCAATGGAAAGACAAAGGGCAATGAAAGTAGGTGTTTTAAATGTTTGCATTTCAACTCTTAATCATCTTAATCATCTAATATTTGTAAAATACGATTATAGCCGAATGAGGCTTTATTAATTTGCAGTAATGAAGCATTACTTTCAGTTCTCACCTATTGCTGTGAATCCACCAAGCAGAACAGTTCGTTCAGTATGGTATATATCCCAAGTTATAAGTTTTTGGAACTATGAAGCTATGAACATATACACAGGCTTGGGGAATCCAGATCCAGGAAGTCAAAACCCTACCACAGGTTGACTTTAACCCAAATTTGACTCTAAACTGAGTCTATTTGGTCCCACTCTAAATAGAGTAAAATTTACACTTGCAAGAGAGTAAAATTAAAATCCTGCTGTGTCTTAGTATATCGGTCATGTCAGCTGGAATCTTCATAACTCAAAAACATCGTTGGTCTCCTTTTGGATTTAAGCAAACAGTAGGAGTTGCATAGCTCAGGTGGTAGAGTGGCAGTCTTCCAAGATGAAGGTCGTGAGTTAGTTCCTCATCCCTTGTGTAACTTCTTTTTTTTAATGAACTAGTAAAATTTAGTCAAAATCTCTCCTTGCAAAATTTACTTAGAATTTCTGAGTGAAAAAAATGATTTATTACATTTTTTTCATGACATAGGAACATTTTCTTATACACACCAAAAATACTTTGACCAAAATTTACTCTGAATATTTTACTCTCTTCCAAGTGTAAATTATAATCTACTGTATTTAAAGTAGGACCAAATAGACTCAATTTAGAGTAAAATTTACTTTACGGAATTTACTGTATATGGCAGGCAAAAGAGCTTGTCCCCACTTGTTGAGTAGAAGCACCTGTGGCTAAAGCCAAACTGGGGCAGGGTTTTTACTTTCTGGACCTGAATTCCCCAACCCTGCATATGCATGATCTTGCGTTGGTGTTTACCAAGCATCACACTTTCACGTTGGAAACACAAAATCATAGTTAGCTATTCTAAACCATACCACAGTAAATAAAACTGAGATGTCCTGCTGTCCACAGAGTGTTCAATTAATATGAAACAAATTTAAGTCAAGTAAATCATATTGGGCACTGTGTTCCGCTGGGGCTCGATCTCAGGATCACCTGTGCTTTTCACCCACTTCTACGGGTGAGCTCTGTTAATATGGGGGACCAAAACTGCCTAAATTAAAAATAAATAAATGACTAAACAAATAAATAAATGAAGAAAAATGAAAATAAAAGGGATATTTAAAAAAAATCTAAAATAAATACTAAAAATAAATATAAATATAAAACAAAGTATATATATATATATATATATATATATATATAGTTGTTTATTTCATTTTTATTTATTTTTGTATTTTTTTTATTTCTATTTTTTATATGTTTTTAATTTCACTTTTATTAATTTATTTTTGTAGTCATTTATTTATTTTAAATTTTGGCAGTTTTGGTCCTCCAAATGTTAAGGCTAGGTTAGGTGATGTACGCAAATGGGTCATCAAAAACTATTTTCAACTTGTACCTTTTGACAGTGTTACGTAACAAGTTTGAACGTCTCTTGATAAACTAAGAGTCTCTACGTCAAAGACAGTAAGTGAATTTAGCCCCACCCAGCTCCTGTTGACACCTAAGTGATTGTTTCCTGATTCTCAGGCTGCCAGCCAGGTTTACACATCCAGGTCGTCTGGCCTGGCCCGGCTGCTCATCCGGCTGCTGGCCCGGCTGCAGGGCCGGGCGTCCATCAGTGGCATAGGCTGCATCTCGTGTCCAGCCGATGAGGACAGTTTCTTATGCTCGTGGGTATCATCGGGGAAATCAAAGGCTTGCGCGTGCGAGTTTGAAATAGTGCTCCCTCCTCCTCCAATCTGGCCAAGGCGGTTCTGCTCCGTGGAATAATTGGCCCAGTTCTGCTCATGGGCCTGCTTGTTAAAATTACGACAAGAGCCTGTCCCCCTCTCTCCTGTGGCCAACTTGTAACCTGGGGGGGACATGGGTGAGAGTGGGGCGGTAGGGGAAGAGCAGCCATTATAGTAAGGATACTTGGTCGTGGAGAGTTCCTTTGGGGTTGGGCTTAAAGTAGGGTAGAGAGTGGGCTGCTGTTGGCCCTTCACACGATCTTTGATCCTCTTGAAGAACACATAGAAGAGCTCAATGACGTTAAGCAGCAGGGACACCAGCGAAACCACCAGCATGAAGATAATAAAGACGGTCTTTTCTGTGGGACGTGACAGGAAACAGTCCACCCTATGCGGGCATGGAGACCTCTCACAGGTGTAGACTGCTGACAGGCTGAAGCCGTATATGTACCACTGGATCACGAGAAAGCCCACTTCAAACATGGATTTGAAAAAAATGCTGACGATGTAGGTTCTGAGTAGTGCCCCCTTCATCTTGACTTTGCCGTGCTCGTCAATGCCATACTTGTGCTTTTTCATTTCAATTTTCTTCAGAGGGAGGTCAACATCTCCTCCGTCATTTTGTACAACTTTAAGCTCTTCCTCCTTCCTGTTCAGTTTCTGCTCCTTCCTGTTCAGGTAAAAGACATGAGCCAGGTAAAGTAGCGTAGGGGTTGACACGAAGATAATCTGGAGGACCCAGAATCTGACGTGGGAGATGGGGAAGGATTTGTCATAGCAGACGTTCTCGCAACCAGGTTGTTGGGTGTTACATTTGAAGGCAGACTGCTCATCTCCCCAGGCGGATTCGACTGCCGTGCCCAGGACCAAGATTCGGAAGATGAAGAGGACAGAGAGCCAGACCTTCCCCCCGGCGGTGGAATACGCCTGGACCTTATCCAACAGGCGGCCAAGAGCGCTCCAATCACCCATCCTCAAGGAGTCTTGGCTGGAAAAAGAAAAAAATCAACATGTAAGAATTGGATAAATTAGGACAGGTTTGAGATTAGAACCAATTTGGCCCAACCCATATGAAGCTCTCACTGCAACGCATGCTGAGAGCTGTCAAATGATTACATTTTTAAATGAGATTAATCACATCTTAGATTTTTGATTAATCAAAATTAATAGCTTGATTAAAACAGCACCTGTTATGTGTTAATTATTTCGATATAAAATGTTATGAGGACATCTTCAACATTTTTTGATCCACTGCACACTCTCATCCTTATGTTTTAATTGGTTAATTACTTGCATCATTTAAAATTAAAGAAATGACCTCAATATTTTGACATGAAAACAAACCAAAGGCTACAGACTAGAAAAATTATTGACAACAATATGTTCTATGCAGCCCCACTAGTCTAAATATGATATTCTGGTTAATATTGCATTAGTGGAATATGACTTAAGCAGCAAAATACAGCAGCTTTTATCAAGGAGGGTTGATGTTGTACTACGTTAGCAGTTCGGTCATTGTTTTCCAAAGTAAAAACAGATGTTTGCAAATGTCTTATTTTGATTAAACACAGAAGATAATCTAGTAATAGTCTTTTTTCACTAAGGCCTACAGAAATCAGTCAACAATTACTGTTGATATGATGAAATCAGAGGATTTGGACAATTTCAAATAAAAAAGATTGCTCCAAACGATTACTAAAATAGTTGTAGATTAATTTCATAATCAATTACTTGTCGATTCCTTTTGGCAGCTCTAGTCGACAGCAAGTGGCAAAATGGCTTCCCCCTGAATTGGATAAAAATAGCTGGATTTTGCTTAATAGCTCATATTCCACAAATGGAATATTAATCTGAATGATTTTACTGGATTTGGTAGTTGCAACGTCAAGTGTTCCAATAGTGCCTTCAGTATATTGTTGGAGTTTATTGGTCTTTGTGAAACAAACCTCACAAACTAATTCAGTTGCTGAGAGCAGACGTTTTGGTCACGCACAGCAATACAATCTTGTAAATTTGAGAGAGAAAAAAAGTATGTCCCTTTCTAACACCCAATATAACTCATTAAATGACTCATTACATAAATCAGGCAACCCGGATCAGATACATATCCATGAATCATCAAGATTAGGTTTGTGGAAATAAAAGATATAAAGTAAACTTTTTCACCCTTATAGAAATGAAGGTGTTAATTTTGGATTATTCCAGATCAAACTGGTTGGAGCTCTCGAATAAAAACATTTCAGTCACATGAGGGGATTTTAGATTAAGTATGTTCCTGCTGCACTCTTTCAGCATTCCCTTGAGCCCATGTCATGTGAGAATGCTTGTAAACAAACTGCTTTTGGTCATTTTAAAAACCTACAATTTGTTTATATTGTTGCCGTTTCCAACCTCTAATTGTGTGTTTATTGTACAGTGTTAACGATGCAGGTTGTTTCACCTCTAGAATGTGGCATGAAGAAGCATAAATGAGACGTAGCAAACATGAAGCTTCAGTGAACACCAAAATGATCTGCCAAGTTCTTCATCGAGATGTTGCAGGAATAAAGTTGCTCATTTATGAGAATGTGAAGTCAATGTAACATTGTAAAGTGTGTGTGGAGCGGACCGGAAAGCCCTGCTGTGAGCTTCTTTCCACAGTGCTCACACTGTCCTGTTGACAGCTTAGTGTTCACCATTATGACACAACTCTGTGCCATCTATACATTTTATTTTTACAGGCTAAACATGGTCACATGGAATTTGGAGCCCAACTGAGAAGTGGAGCACACCATGAACTGATTAACACTCAATCACAAGATCGACATATTCACACTAACGTCACACAAAACTTAATTACCTAATGTAGCTCGACATTTTTTTTTAACTAAGCGTAAACTCGACTACATCCCAAGATCAAAACATCCAAACTTGACACATAAAGGCCTAAATTGCCTGTGAATGCTGTGAACTTAAACCCTATGAAGCCAAACGTTTCATATTATAAATACAAGACATTTTGAGCCCTCTATTTCATGAGTATAATATCCCCCCCCAATTAAAACCTTGACGTATATGATTTGGCACATGCATTGCACGGATAATCCATTAGAGGGCAGTATCACCCAGCTGATGGCTTTTCAGAAACTTTGCAACATCGCCCCAATTGAGAAAGGAGAGACACTTATACTCATTAATAGTGGGAAATGTTCTTTCTGATTTTTGGAAATACTAATATATTTTAATTTGTTTGTTTATTATTATATTTTTGACAGTTATAAATGTAGGAATTTAAAGCTTTGTGACCGGATGTATCAAATATGACAAGTAAAAAGTCATGTGGAAGTTGATTTTCAAAAAAAAAAGTTGGGACGAGGGGGGAGTTTTGTTGGACCAATAAATACTCTATTTACAAATAATCAAGATTTTCTCTCATATATTTCATGGTTCATGCTTTATAGCAGTGGTGGGCAAACGCGGTCCTTGAGGGCCGGAGTCCTGCAGGTTTTGGATGTTTCCCTTCTCCAACACAGCTGATATATGATTAGCTCATCAGCAAGCTCTGCATAGCCTGATAACGTTTCTGTTGATTGGAATCAGTTTGTGTTGGAAACCTGCAAAACCTGCAGGACTCCAGCCCTCTAGGACCAAGTGTGCCCACCCCTGCTTTATAGGGTTAACAGAAATTCAGCTGAAGAAGGCCTAATAGCATTCCGCAAATTACTGCAAAGCAATCATTATTTCAGCAAAGCACTAAAACCTGCATAGTTTGACACATTTTCATTCAATTAGAACCCGAGTGACACTTATGACATGCTGGACTTTTTTTTTCTCCACTCAAGATTATGGTGAAAGGAATAAACGCTGCTTTACCAGTCAACACACAAATGTAATTAAATATTACCAAATCCTAACAAATATTCTACCATACTTTTTTTTCAATCGGTGCAAATATTGCCAATATTCATTTCTTTCTTCATACAAGAATCTTAATCCTCATTAAGACCTTGTTCATCTTGAGACTTTTCTGATCTTATAAATTACCGCCACATGTTCCCAAATTGATCTTGTTGCAAAACAATGCACCTTATACCGCAACCTAGAGAGTTGTGGAAGTAATAAGTTATTTTATGGTTAGTCAGCCACTAAAATGCACCTAAGTCAATCATGCCAAGTGATATTAAATGATTTTGTAGTGACTAGATGCAGAAATTCCCGCCACTTTCTACATGAATGACTTTGGTAGTAAATGATTCAGACAGCACAGACATATCCAACACAATGGCCCGCACAGAAGACACAGGATATGAATGGAAAAACAAGTCCCAGTTTGAGGTTTCCTGCTATTCCGCAGCTGCTGAACAATCTTTTTGAGGTTGTTTAACAGCTTTAAAGTGACTCACTCTAAGGTTCTAGGGTCAGGATCAGTGGTCCATAGTGCTACACAAGTTTTAAAGTGGTCTTTAAAAACAAAAATAATAATAATAATAATAATAATAATAATAATAATAATAAAGTGTTTTTTCTTAGAAGAAAACATTTGGATCCATATTGAAATTTCTATTGCAAATAATTATCTAAATTCCCATTTTCAAAAAGCACAGTTCAATTTCTCAATTTCTCTGTCCACACACAATATTTAGAGGCTTACTTATAATGAAGTATGGAACATTTGAAGCTTCAAACTTACCTGGAAAGTTACAAAGAGGAAAACAGGGAGCCCGTGGTTCCCTTTACGTTACGTTAATTGAAAATCACGCTCCAGAAAAGTCGACATCCAAGTTTAGGACCAGACGGGAAACTGAGCCTAACTTATCCAACTTCCCTTATAAGTGTCCCGTCAGAAGAGGGAGTCACCTGACCTTGACGTCAAACCCGAAGACCATCTCGCACTCCATGAGGATGAAAAAAGAAAGAAAGAAAAAAAATACTTTTTAAGGCAGGCCAACATGGGAAAAAGTTCAAAGCACCTCAGAAAGACAAATAACTAATTCGTGTCTTATTAAAACACATTTTCGGGAAACTTTTGTTTTGTTTTACTTTAATGTGTCTTATACAGGAAAAAAAAGTTGTCTAACCATTTTTGTTTGAATATGTCCCATTAAATTTAATAAAATTTCGACAGAAAGACAGTTGATTTGAATGGAGCCGAAACTTATGTTTCTCATGATTTGAACGCAAATCTTTCAACTATAACACACGAAACATTTGCCATGGTCACAAAAGGGTTCACTGCCAGTCTGCCCGTTATTTACTTTTAAAAAGGCCTATCATGTTATAGATCATGTTAAAAGTGAGTTTTTGAGAAGGAAAACACACCAAAAATCTGCTGAGTAAAACGAACTTTTATCACATAAAAGTTTCTCTATTCTCCGTCAACTTTTCTTGTTTCCATTTGCCCGTAAATGCTGCCATCTAGTGGCTGAATTAATACAATATAGATGAATGTAGCACAAGTTACTGCTGCATGGTTTATGCTTCGTAGCCTACATCTTATATTGATTTTGCCACATTTTGTCAAACAATGCGATGTAGATGAAACAGCGGCAGGTTAAGCTAGGCATTTTATTTGTGATGAATTTCCATTCAGCCATACCAACTATATTGCAGTGATCTATTAGTCAATGTTGACATCATATTATATACTGTAGGTAGGCCTACTGCGTTAGGGAGGTTAATGCATACATCTGAATTGAAATAGCTTTCTTATTTCTTGTCCTTAGGGTAGACGTGAGCTGAAGTCAGCTGACTCATGGGCGAGAGGCATTGTACACCTAAAACAGGTCACCAGTCAATCTAGACAGCTATCTGTACTCACATTCACAGCTATGGTCAATTTACAGTTTTTAATTAACATAATATGCACGTGAGAAAACAACTATGCAGATGGAAGTTTAAAAGTTGGTTGACTAACACACAGAGGGAGTCATATGATTTTCACATGTAATTTAATGATGTAAAAAGCGACTCATACAACTCTGCCGAAATCAGTTTGTTTTGTTTTTATTTGTTCCATAACATCTGTTCACAAACCTGAACAGGATTACTGGTATAAAATTAAGGGCTAATATTAGACAACAATATTTTTTATATATATACTTCGCTCCCTCTAACTTTGCACATAGGTGTTTCATTCTTATAAAACTCAAGATTTACAGTGGAAACACCGAAGTGGGAAAACCCTTATCATGCACGATTTAGAATTCAAATTAAAAAAATCATGAAAAATATTATTGACAAGCATTTACCATTAATTAAATATTATTTTATTAATAATATTATTATTACCATTTAGCTAATTATACAGCAAATTACTGTACTTTTTTTTTTTTTTTACCCATATTGCACTTTGTTTTACTCACAATGCATTGCTGTATACAGTTAAATACTTTAAAATAAAAAAACAAGAAAATTATGTATTTTTTTCACTGTAGATTTTACAGAAATTTGTTACAGTGTAACTTTGACAAGGGTAATGAATGATCGTACTAATCCCAGGACCAGGTACATATAGTTCTATATGGAATGGGTTTGAAGATAAATTGAAGGAAAACAGAAATATTGTTATAACAGAAAAATGTATGAAGGAAAGGGAGCGACAATTCAATCTTTTGGATACAAAGATGTTGTTTTATCTATGTTTGTACAGCATTGTGGAGGTTGATATTATTTATGTATTATTGCATGCATTGTTTTCAATCCTAAAAATGAAGAAGTATAAATAAGGTGAATATGATGTTATAATTAAAGTAATTATTAATGCTCTTGGAAGTAACAGGTACAGAGGTAGGGCACAATAAGCTACGACGTCTTCCTTTGGGAACAGTGATTTGCTTGTTTTTCATTGTGTTTTGACCCTTTTTTTTAAAAATCATGTTTGAATAAAGATTCATTCACTCATTAATTTTTGTGACATTCACCTACATTTGATACAATTCTGGGATTGGTTTGTAGAGCCCACACATTTATCATAGCACAATATTTGTCACATAATGAATATAAAACATTAAAAAATAAAAAATAAAAGTTGAATTCAATCTCTCTCCCAGATGGACAAATGGTCGATGGAGTACTTGAATTGTCCTTGTTTTCACTCTGAGTGGATGTGACTGTCATCGCTGTTTAAGCCCATGGTGACTTGAGTACGTAGAGGCAACAGAGGATAGCCTCCATATTGGTTTCTTAGAGCTCCCCATGGTGGGTTGTTTGGTGTACAGGATATCGGAGTGTGCACATGAGACGGAGCTGCCAGCTGTTTCTTTGCACTTTGCCTTTTTTTGCACAGCAGGTACGCAATCTCAATAATATTGAGGAGAACCGAAATACCAGAAACTGCAAGCATGAAGTAGATGAAGATAGTCTTCTCTGTTGGACGTGAAATGTAACACCTGGAACCGCTCTCCATTGCACAAGGTGGTGAATTCTTACAATGAAAATGTGCGACAACTTTGAGAGGGCCAAAGACATAGAACTGTCCAATGGTGAAGCCCACCTCCAGGATGACTTTGAACACCAGCTGGGTCATGTATGTGCAAAACAAGATGCCTTTAATTTTCACTTTCCCTCTTTCATCTGTGTATTTAGGTGTCTTCACTGCATTTCCCTTTATTTTGCTCTGCTCCAGCTCGATCATTTTCTTCTCCTTGTGTATGATGAAGACAGCATGGCCAAGGTATACCAGGGTTGGAGTTGACACAAATGTGATTTGCAGCACCCAGTAATGCACATAGGACATGGGGAACATCCAATTATAGCAGGAGTTTTTACATCCCGGTTCTTTAGAGTCACAATAGAACTCGGACAATTCATCTGCCCACACATTGTCTGCAGCAGCGCCCAGCACGAAGATCCTGAACACGAAGAGGACACTCATCCAGATCTTTCCTACCACAGTGGAGTGAGATTGGACCTTGTGGAGAAGTTTGGACAGGTATGACCAGTCACTCATGGCTAATAACTATCATCTGAGGAAGAGGAAAACATACAGGTGTCAAGGAAATAATTTAAATTTCAGTAAAAAAAAAAAAAAAAGATAATTTCAACAACAACAACAAAAAATGTGATGTATACAGAAGAATGGTAAATCTGCATGTACAGTAGTCTTAATTTTATCAGCTATTTTTAAATTTAGTTTCAGTTTTATTTAGGTTTTAATCGCGCTTTTTTAGTTTTTAACATAATTATTCCTACATCATCCAGTTTTTATAAATCTAGCATTTTAGTCTATATTTTAGTCCAAGAAAACACAATTTTATTTGTCTAGTTTTAGTCAACAAAAACTGTCATCATTTTAGTCTTTAGGTTTAGTCAGGACAAACATTTTACCCCTATATTTTTATTTTTATTTTTTGGGGTCAGCAGATAATGATCTAAAACTATTTCACATAAAATTTTCTCTCATTTTTTTGATGGAAAACAACTTCACACACAATTACAGTAAGTCAACAAGTGGCTACTATGGCTCCATGCTACGAGCTAATACATTAGTATTAGTTAGCGGTCGGATTAACATTATTGTTGGAACGTTACAGCCGTTGGATGAATGTCACTATTAAAAAGGCCAGGTTGAACTGTGTTTGGGAGGTTGCGGCGCCCTCTGTCGGTCAGTTTATTGGCACCGTTTCAATTATAGTTAGGCCACCTATGCTTGTTGTTAAAACCCGCGCGAATCAACAGACAAACGAAGTTGGTCGCTACACGTTCAAGCTTTGCTATAAATTCTAATTTCTCAATGCGTGCGCGCATTAGCGGGTAGATGCCTCAATGTTACGTTATTAATAGTTCTAAGTCATATACATTCATTTAAGTTAATGGTACTTGTACTATTTTGGACTTTATGAATCGTTAAGTAGCCCAACTAAGTAGCATTGATTAATTTGTGTTGTATTGTATTTGCATTACATAAATCACACACACACACACATAAACCCCCACCCTCACCCCACAATTAAACAACAGAAAGAGATAAGATGGTCTGATTATTGCCTCACCTGGACAAGCTATGTTCTAACTGGACATACTGCAGCGGTTATCAACCTCAGCAGTTTCTACCAGCAAATATATCACATTATGACTATAATTTGCTTCTCTCTCTCTTTTTGTTTTCTAACCATTCAACCATGAATTCACCTCCTGTCTGTCCCATAGGTTTGTGCATGTTGCACTCTCTAGCTGCAGATTTGACAGTGTCACAGTGACAGATTAGCAGAGACAGGATTTGACAATGCGGCCAATGTAGCAAGAGAGACAGTCTCTCTGTCTGCTCTGCTCCATGGGAAGAAAAAACAAAAACAAAACGTGGTAATTATTACTTTAAATTATTTTACATTTTTAGTTATCTGGTCCATGCTTTACATTGATTTTCTTTTCAATCTTGTAATGTCAATGAATTTGCACATTTCCTGTTCAAACACATGGACGAGAAGGAATGCTATAAATATTATTTATAGTATACAGTATACTGAAAACACTTGTGGTAACTTCATATACTGTCATCAGTGTTGGGAAAGTTCGTTTTCTACATGAAGTAGTTCAAAGTTTACTGCCAGTCTGCCCGTTATTTACTTTTAAAAAGGCCTGTCATGTTATAGATCATGTTAAAAGTGAGTTTTTGAGAAGGAAAACACACCAAAAATCTGCTGAGTAAAACGAACTTTTATCACATAAAAGTTTCTCTATTCTCCGTCAACTTTTCTTGTTTCCATTTGCCCGTAAATGCTGCCATCTAGTGGCTGAATTAATACAATATAGATGAATGTAGCACAAGTTACTGCTGCATGGTTTATGCTTCGTAGCCTACATCTTATATTGATTTTGCCACAGTAAATCAAACAATGCGATGTAGATGAAACAGCGGCAGGTTAAGCTAGGCATTTTATTTGTGATGAATTTCCATTCAGCCATACCAACTATATTGCAGTGATCTATTAGTCAATGTTGACATCATATTATATACTGTAGGTAGGCCTACTGCGTTAGGGAGGTTAATGCATACATCTGAATTGAAATAGCTTTCTTATTTCTTGTCCTTAGGGTAGACGTGAGCTGAAGTCAGCTGACTCATGGGCGAGAGGCATTGTACACCTAAAACAGGTCACCAGTCAATCTAGACAGCTATCTGTACTCACATTCACAGCTATGGTCAATTTACAGTTTTTAATTAACATAATATGCACGTGAGAAAACAACTATGCAGATGGAAGTTTAAAAGTTGGTTGACTAACACACAGAGGGAGTCATATGATTTTCACATGTAATTTAATGATGTAAAAAGCGACTCATACAAGTCTGCCGAAATCAGTTTGTTTTGTTTTTATTTGTTCCATAACATCTAGCTCACAAATTTCGAAAAAGGACAGAACTGCCGTGTACTGCAGTACAGGTGAGCCACTCTTTCTCCTGTAGCGCCTTCCCTTTTTTTTTTATAAGAGCCCCTGGAACGCTTCCACTTTTTTACCGGCATCCTGGTGGCAGTGCTAAATACTTAAGCTTTTAAACACGGAAACACTTACTGCTTTCTGCGGGTGGCTTTGCAGTCCGTTCCCGAAGCCGATTAGCTGGTGCGAACAAATGTATTTATTGATTTTCAACCGTTGGTGAATATGTGAATGTGCGGATTTTAAGTGTGATGCACCTAGTGTCCCGCTGCACGCATCGGTGCCCGCCTGTGCGAACTACATTGACTATAAAGTGCAATCGCACCGCCAAAAAATGCTCAACCCTTGATTGGTGTTTAATGTACCATTAGCCAAAGCAGATGACGCCTTTTAAACCCTCAAAGCTTTCCTTTCCTTTACTAACACACCTGATTCATGATCAGGAACCTTATCAAGCTTTTTTGAAAGCTTGCTGATGAGCTGATCATTGGATTCAGCTGCTTTGGAGGAGGGAGACATAGGCCCTTGTGTATCCTCACAAGTTTCTTACCGTTTAGGCCGTTTGTCCACACGATGCCACTGTTTCGGAGCTTGAAACCGATCACAGTGATGACAGTCATCACAGTAATTTTCGAAGCTCGATGACAACGCATTGACGCAGATTGATTACGTATGCGCCAATTCTCGCATGACTGCGCGCAAACGGTCAGTCTGTCAACAACAGTGGCGGATAGCCGTGTCGTAGTCGTTTTGCGCAGCCTCCTTAGCTTGCTTATGCTTTTGCAACAAAATATTTTGCTTCTTTATTCCCACGTTCAACAAGCGATGTTATACTTGAATCCCCCGCCATTGTCACTTCTCCTATGTCCGTCTTTCTCATGTTGTTTCGATACATGCAAAGCCATGTTTGTTTAGTAGATTGCAATAAAGTTTTAAAAAAGTGTTTGTCTTCTTCTTCTTCTTCTTCGCTGATTCTTCTTCTACGCTTTTTACTCTCTGTGGCTGCGCTACAGCACCACTCCAGACTTGGCCTATACATTACAACCATTAAACTTCCTCAGCGTCTTTTTTTGGACACACGCAAGTCTTGAACCGCTTCTGTGTGTACGAGATTTGTTTGAGAAACGAAGCCGGCTTTGCTTCAGTTTGGACGGGGCCATAGAAAACAAGATGGATAGGGGCTCTCGAGGATCTGGCTTAGGCACCTCTGATCTTCATCATGAAATGTCTTTTGTCAAATATAAGCTCAGAAATCTCAAAGTAATGACGCAATTTAATAAAAATAATTAAGCCATCATTGAGGAAGCATAGGCTGCTACTGTGTATAATATTGTGCCTCATATGAACATAACATAACAAATACGTACTATTTAAACATAAATATATATATATATATACTTGCCTGAAACACTTCCAGTTGCCAGAAAATATGTCAAAAGAAAAGAACCACAATTGTTTCGAGAACAAGGACGAGACTTAAATACAGCCAAGTGAAATGGGTTTGGTTTGATTGACTCACATCAGCATAACGCCCATAGCTTCTTGTTTTAGTGTGTCCAACTCAACTCGTGATTGTTTTTGATTTCATCAACCCAGTTTCCTGGTAGAGAGGTCAGCTTGTCTGACAGATTGCTTAACTTGCATTCGTTCGTTCGGTCAGTAAACATACCTCCCACTGCTGAGGACATAGCCCACACCCATGGAGTGCATAATTCAAGTTACCGGTACACCCTTTTAATATAAACATTCATCTGAGCCTGAAAAGATAAGACTTTTTTTCTATTTGTGCACATGAATGAAACAGTTAAGGCTTCAATGCTTTTCTAAATGATACCAACAAACAACTTATTCTGTGTTGCAAACACAGTAAAAGCATATTCAAATTCCATGTAGAAATTGCAACAGTTCCTGAGAAATCAACACGCGTTTCACATTTTATGCCTTTACTTAAATTTTTTGACACAGCGAATATGTACAAATTGTACAGTCTACCGTAGTACGGAACTGAACAGAACTTAGAAATATACAACAAGAACAGGACTATTATAAATTCTTCATTTTGTACTGGTTATAGTTGAAGCGTCAACTATTCTTCAATACATATGGCAAATATTACCTAAATGCATTCACATCTTCGAATTGCAAAAAGAAAGAAACTGATGGGAATAACTAATAAAATCAAAGCTGAATACTTTGACGTACTGATCTATCTCTTTTTCTGGATTAGGAAAGCGATGCATTTTGACATTTGTCAATCGTCATAAAGCAACTTGAACAATTGACGATGCTGTTATAATTTCAGAACAACTTTTTGTCATTTGTTGGATGATCCATCATTCATTTAATTTGTCATCAATCGCATAATTGCAATAACTTAGACCTGACAAGAAATGAAGGCGTGATATTGAGATCAGGAAGTAGTGGATTTGTGCAAAGAGCCCATTACTCCTTAAAATTAGTCTGAGGTTCAATACCATAGTCAGTAGTCAGCTTTTCCAGTAGGCCTACTGCACTCCTTTACTACAAACCCCGCTTTTGTAACACGTGAAATGAGAAAAAAAGAATGTGTGTGAATATGTGTTGATGACAGTCTTACTGAAATGAGCAAGGACAATGCTGAAAAATACACCCCCATTACCTTGACCGGAATCAGGATGGTCCTTTTTCTTTTTGGCCTGGAGGACACAGCATTTTTTTATTGTTGATATATGTCTTATGCTTTTTTCAGATTTCTCCATATTCTCTGAATCTCATAATCATGATTATCGACCATAGATGACGAAATCGCCAAATTCCTTTCAATTTTAAATTGAGTAACATTGCTATTAAATGGATGGAGTGTTTGCTTATGCAGATGTTGACAAAGTGGTGAACAAAGGAGTATTTCAGGCTGTTTTCCCCCTGAATTTATTATTTTGTTGCCCCTCTCTCAGATTTTTGAAACGTGTTGCAGGCATCAAATTCAAAATGAGAGAATATTTGTGAAAACTTTGAACATTAAAATGTCTTGTCTTTGTAGTGCATTCAATTGAATATGCCAGTAGGGTGAAAATAATTTAAATCATTGTATTCTCTTTTTATGTGTTAGTCAACATCCCTACTTCATTGGAATGACATTAGGTTGTAATTGTTCTGGTTTTTGTTTGTTTGTTTGTTTTTTGCAGAAATGTTTTAAAGGGGAAGTCAACCTTAAACATTTCTTGACAATAATATATTCTAGTATAAACATAACATTCTGATTAATATTACATTTGTGAAATATGAGTTATTAAACAAAATCCAGCCGTTTTTATCCATCTCAGGGGGCGGCCATTTTGCCACTTGTTGTCGACTGAAGATGACATCACAGTTGCTCAGGCAACGACCAATCACAGCTCGCCTGTTTTCTGAAGCAGCGCTGATATTGGCTGTTACCTGAGACCTGAGCAACATTGATGTCATCTTCAGTAGACAGCAAGGGGCAAAATGGCCGCCCACTGGGATGGATAAAAACAGCTGGATTTTGCTGCATAACTCCTATTCCACTAATGCAATATTAACCAAAATACCATATTTAGACTAGTGGGTCTGAATAGAACATATTGTCCAAAAAAAATTTTTTTTGGGGGGGGGGGTGGGTACTTCCACTTTCACTTGGATGACAAACTTCAAAACCTATTGTAGCAAAAAGAGAGATTTTGTCATAAAAAAAGAGAAAACTACATTACTTTCATTGTTTCATATTGGAAGGGGAAATGAACATGCACAAAACAATGGCTCATTGTAGCAACTGCAAAACGCATTCTTTACGTTTTGCTTAGGGAAGGGTGCTCAGCTATGAGGAATCCGCACTCTACTATATGATCACAGGTGTTATACTTTTAGTGGACCTGCCTGCACACCTCAATTTGTATTTTAGTGCTACTATGGGCGCTAAATGTTTCTGAATGCTCAGAGGTGTGGCAGTGGTTGTACAAAATTGTCACTAGGTTATAGCACAATAAAAATTATATATATATATATATATATATATATATATATATATAATAAATAAATAAAAAGTAAGCTATAATAGCTGACCTACCCCAAATGAGCCTAAAATTTTCGTTATATTTTTTGTCACAAAAGTTTTTTTTCGGACGAAAATGAAACGAAAACTAAAATAGAAGCTATTCATTGAGACGATAACGATAACTAAAATTGACTGACAATTTTGTCAATGACTAAAACAAAAACAACACAGTGACAAAAATCTACAAAATCAAATCAGAAGAAGGAATGAAACACGGGTGAGAGAAAAAGAACCACTCAGAAACTGTTCACTGCACTTTATTTAATGTTCAAACGTGTTTACATCCATTGTGCAGATGTAAGATTACGGTAATGTCAGGCAAATATGCATTTTTTTATTTATTTAGGTGAAAACTACGTTTTAAGATGGCATATTATTATCAATTCAAAACAATTTTTCATTAAAACAAAGTTTAATAGACACCGCTGTGTTAAATGTGTCTTGCGTGTGTTATAAATTTCTGTATAAAAGTTGAAATGTATGTTGAAGGAAAACATTGACTAAATTTTCAATTTAGTCGACCAAAATTGCTCTTTATTTTCATCGACTAAAATTGGATTAAAACTAAAATGCAATCAGATGACTAAACTATAACTATAACTAAATTAAAAATTTCTTGTCAAAATTAACACTGCCTAAAAACTGTTATTATTCCACGGTGTTCAGTTGTGTCATCACTGTGCTGATATCTAGTCATAGTTACACTGCATGAGGGAGTGCGAGTGGGTCAGTGTATGATAAATATGTTGATGATGCAAAATCCATTTCAGCTATAAGAGAGAAGTGAAACCATTATAGAGGGAGCACAAGTCAGAAGAAAGCAGGAACCATTGCTTAGGTAGGACCCTTTATGGCTATTCACGAAGAATTATTGTTTAAATAGTAGATATCGAGCTGGTAAAAATAAATGACAACAAATATGTTATGAATGTGTTGTTCAAGTCATCTGTAAGACTAAGAAACAAGAAGGTAGCGGTAGTATAAAAAGTGTAGATCGCTACTAATTGACAAAATGCTTTTATAACATTTTAACTGGAGATTGGAGAAGTGTGATTAACAGAAACACATTTCAAATTTATAAATGATTTTAAAAAATGTCATCATGGTTGCCATATTTTTTTTTCTTTTTTTCTCTTTTTTGGTGGGTTCTCGTCAAATTTTAGATCCATTTTGTGCCATGTATTATTTTCAAGATCTATGAAGTTAAAGTGCAAATTGTATGAAAGTGTAGCATTGAAAGTTGTGAAAGTGTTGCAATATAATTTGTATAGACCCAGCAAAACATACCCGAAAGCTAAGGCAGCTGGATATAAAGGGTAGCTCGGCAAAAAGAATGACCAAATATTTCATTTACTTTTGTCAAGAAGCGGCAAAAAACAAATGAAGGAAACGAGGAACCCAAATGTAAGATGAAAACTGTGTGTAAAAGAGACAATTAATATCCATTCAGACCAAACTTCGAGACATTTGTGTAGAATGCAATGAAAGGTACGACAATTATTAACTCACATAGCCCACATGAAGCTAGTGACAGCTTGACAAAGTGAACGGAATGAAAATCGTTATGCATGTAACTAATACATACCAGTGAAAGTGCAAAGTCCAAAACAAATATATTAAGTTTAACTAATTATGTGTTCGTTAAACTTAACACTTTGGATTGGAGCCACTTTGGATTAACTTAATTCAGGTGAACATATTAAATTTAATGAACTGATTATTAGTTAAACTTAATATATTCTCTTTGGACTAACTTAATTCAATCGTGTGTTACCACCGTTTGTTTCATATACTGTTATATTACAAGCACATGTTCAATTATAAATTAGATTACCTTTCCATAAAATCGTACCATTAAAAACAAGTAATAATAGCATATTTCTGTAATTTCAAGCGTTCGTAACACAATGTTTACTTACTATATTTCTAGTTATTTAATTATCATTTTAATTATCATTCATTTATAATTATTATATTTTTCATATTGTATTTATTTTATTATTATATATTATTATTAATTTAGTTATTGTAATTAATCTAGATATTTAATTGTTTTAAAATGCGACAAGAATGTTCCTAATTAAACATTAAAGACAACCTGAAAATAAGGCAACATTTTGTTGAAATGACAGCTGTACAAACTTCCTGCCTTACGAGGAGCGCTGAACAGCAGGTATACAGTATTTGTTATAATTACTTGTATTTTCTCCCACAGACCTATGAGAGATCGACTGCCATCATGGGGGAGTGGTCCTTTGTATCGGAGATGTTGGACAAGGTGGAATCACACTCGACTATATTTGGCAAGGTCTGGATGAGTGTTCTTTTCATCTTCAGGATCTTCATTCTAGCGGCTGGCGTGGACAGAATATGGGGAGACGAACAAGCAAACATGGACTGCAACACCCACAGCCCTGGCTGCAAGAATGCTTGCTATGATGCATCCTTCCCCATATCTCACACACGCTACTGGGTGCTCCAGATCCTCACCGTCTCAACACCTACATTCATCTATCTGGGTCACGTCCTGCTTGTTATTCGCAAAGAGAATAAGCTCAGGAGATACCAGGAGCAAAAACGTGAACCGAATAGGATGATTAAATCTCCCAAATATTCTGACGAACATGGTAAGGTGAAGCTGAAAGGCTTTCTGTTGGTCAGCTACATGATGCAGCTTCTGTTCAAGATCTTGCTGGAAGTGGCCTTCGTTGTGGGTCAGTACTTCATCTACGGCTCCATTTTCATGCCTGATAAGATTGCGTTCCAAGGCGGAAGCTGCCAGACTGACACAAACTGCTTCATCAGTCGTCCGACCGAAAAAAATGTGTTCATCATCTTTATGTTGGTGATGGCTGTCTTCTCAGTAATGCTCAATATCGCTGAAATGTTCCATCTGATGGTTTTAAAGATGAGGCATAGGAAAGGCAGGGGTGTCCATAGAGGTTCCACATTATAAAGAGAAGGATTTAAATCGTGCCCGATAAAGTATTAAGCACTATTTTGAGATGATGATGTCACTCAGGGTTTTATTTTTGTTTTATTTGTATTATTGTTTTATACAATGTGTTTTTGTGTGACACTATTCTAAATTCCTGAGCTGTGACAAGGTGGAAGTGTGGGTTTGTTGCTTGCAAGTTTTGAGTGAAACCATTTGTTTAATACTGTATACGTGCGCTGTGCAAATGCAAATGACCCACAAATAAACTATACTGTACTACAATATAAGGTGTCAGTTGTAATTTTTATACAACCAAAACAATAAAAAAAAAAATCCAGTGGGCAGTTTGTTGGCTAATTTGGAGAAAGAAATAATAAATAATTATCAAAAACATTTTTTTTTGTCTTGTTGTGTTTTTTGTTTTTGCGTGTTTTTGTTGTTGTTGTTTTTTGTTTTGTTTTTCCAAAACAAAAAAACTATAAATAAATTAATTATTTTTTTTTACATTGTTACATAGCAGTTCTGAAAATGGGATTTTGAAGCTCCCTACGTGTAGTCATTGTATTCATATAAGGACCTTTTGCTTTTTTTGTTTGTTTGTCTTGTTTTATTGTTGTTTTTTGTTTAAAAATAAATAAATAAATAAAAATAAATAAATGATATTTTACGTTGTTACATAGCAGTTCTGAAAATGGGATGTGTCATGTTTGGGTTCTGTTTTTCCTTGTGTGTCTCCCTTGGTCTTGTTAAGTGTAATACTGCCCTTCCTCGTGTCAACCAATCAGTGCCCTCAGCCACTTTTGTCTTGCCCCAAGTGTGTCTTGTTGTGTCGTTTGTGTGTGTGTGTGTGTGTGTGTGTATTTAGTCTCCTGACTTTCCTCTGTCTGCATCGATTCATTGTTGTTTTCCTCCCCTCATGCTGCCAGTTTTTTTTTTTTTTTGCCTTATTGTCCTCCCCACGTTTCGTGCCCCAGTCCCAGGTGCGCGGCAGCCTCAGTCTCGAGCCTTTTCGCCTATGCCGCTGCCGCCCCGGGCATCCTCGCCTCTGCCGCTGCAGTGCGAAGTCTCTTCGCCTTTACCATGGCGGCCTCAAGCCCATGATTGTGGACAGGCGGCGCACGTCCCGCTGCCGTCTTCTGCTCCTCGTCCGGCGGCGCAAGTCCTGCGGCTGCCTTCTGCTTTTCGTGCCAGGGCGGCGCGGACCATGCCACAGCCGCCTTCTGCTCCAGTGTGGCGTCCATACAGACACATAGACGTCAAACTTAAACCATGTCACAAACAGTGGAAATAAATAATTGGATTTTGAGGAGTTTGATGTATTTTGTTTTAAGTTTTTGTCATGTAAATAGGATAAATACTGTAACTGCTCCAGATGATATGTGGCATATAGTTGCACGTTATTTACATGTTTGTATTGATTGTACCAAATGCACCCCCTCTCAGGGAAAGTACCAAGTTTTTTTCCTTCTCTTGACCAATTAAGGTTTGCTGATAAAATATATTTTAGTATATCAAATAAAATGCTAGAGGGCCTTAACTTGACCTACAGAGATTTCTGACGGGGCTGAAGCCCACATGTAGCGCCATCCCTGCCCCCACCACTGAATTTCTCTCATTACCCAAGATGGAGCGGGCTCACTACAATAATATATTTACATTCAGCATAATGTTAAATTGCATTTTAAATTATTATTATTTCTGTGCGCAAATAAGGTTGAGTATCGCTGTTGAGATCAGTAGAAGACACCGTGGAGGGAGATCATGACGTCACTTCCACTCCGGATGTCATCATGTGTAAGTTAGGAGAAAGGAGACCGTTACTTGAAAATGTCTCGAGACAAGAGACATTCAGTTAGGGCCCTACAGCCACTGTATCGTGCTAAAATGACACAAATAGCATAGTAATAGCGTTTAAATCCCTCACTGGCCGCCTCTATTCCATTGTGGCTTTTTCCTTTCCGACCGCAAAGCTAATCTGTTTCCCGACTGTTATGTAAAACGTATTACCGCTGCCAATGTGGAACAGAGGTGATCTTGACGATGGATACGATTTTAATAAAACAGGTGAGATTTATTATTGTTCTGTGACTGAATGTGTCATGATATTGTGACTTGTTTGTCGATAGATGTGTGTAGTGGCCGACGTTTGTTGGATTTTAAAGGCCGAACTGCGGCTAAAAACAGGCGACTACAATTGACGTCACTGCGTTTGCAAGACCGCACGAAAACGTTGCGTGACGGAGAGAAGCTATCTCTTGGTGGTTTATTTTTTTACCTAACCTCTAAAATATATTCCATTATATTTTCAATTGGGTTCTACAGGCTGTGACATTTAACTTGGTCTCAGTTTTTATATAACAAAACCTGGTATTTCATCAGGGCCCAGGGTGTGTACACTTATTATATACACTATATCAAGCTAGCCCGCCGTCATGTTTAGCATTTAATCTTTAAATGTATTTAGACATGTTTGTGGGGTCATTTACATTTATAGAATTTTGATTAATCATTACTAAAAAAAAAAAAAAAAAAGTTATGTTCATACTCAAAATGGAAGCCAGTACACACCTGCATGCACCTAATATTTTAAACAATAAATGATTCAATTCTGTGGGATGCTCAACCTTCATCAAAAAAAAATTTCTACAAGGTATTGGCAAAGATACACGTAAAAACACACAAAAACCCCAACAAAGAAAGAACACATAAAAAAAAGGTATTATATAATTGTCTAAAAGCATGTTGGACAAGTGGAGTTTTTTTTTTAACCTGCAGCCTACTTCCACATCCCAGGAACACACTTCTTCTTTTAATTGTCCATAGGTGTGAATACAAGTATGAATGTTTGTTTGTATGTCCAGTGTACCCTTCCTCTTGGCCAAAGTCAGCTGGGACAAGCTACAGCTCACCACAAACTTAATGAGAACAAACATTACAGAAAATGGGTGGATGGATGCAATCTCAAAAATATGTTTGCGTCATGACTCGTACTAAAGAAATTTAGACCCTTACTACTACTTCAATGTTTTAATGTTGTCCCTTTTAAGGTTTAAGTAGTGGAGGCTCTCCTGGGTGGGTCCCTAGCCATGAATCATCCTGGCACAGCAAACAGCCTGGACCTGGGAACAGCATCTTTGGACGAAGACACAGCGCAGTGTCAGACAGTGGTGACACAGGCATTGGTACCTATTGCTCTGATAGCGTGGAAGGTAGGGTGACGCTCGGGTCATGACGCTAAAGTTTTCCCACTTGAAAAACTCATCCAAGCTTGCCTTTAATTAGTATTGCTTTGTACTGTACATAGGCATAGTCTTGTTTAAATTGGAAAAAAAGGCCTTCCCCAAAATGTTCCAACTAAGTTGAAAGCATTCAATAATAGTCAAAACTATTTTGGTAAGCCGGGAAATGACGGTTTAGGGAAAATACAATTACCATATGTACACAAAGATATACAGTACATGATGTACTTCATTTTTGAGATGTACGATGTGCAGCAAAAGATCTCTGCATTTGAGCCATCCTCATTGACGTGTAAAACCTGGGAACCAAATCTAGATCTTTTGCCAGCCCATTTGCCATGGCTGGAAACTGGAGAATGCAACGCAGGCACTCCACACAGAAAGGCTCCAGCCAACACAGTTATCACCATCCAACACATTCCACATTACTGAAACTAGTGTGTGCGTAACCAAATTGAACTGTACTGCGTATTTGAATTGTGGCTAAGGGTGTTTTTACAAAAACCTTTACTGAAAAAGAATAGGTTTTATAATGTGTTCTTGTAATGCTTACCTATAGCTTGTACAATAATTTTGTATAATACAATATGGAAAAAATACTCGTTGTGGCTTATATAAGATTGGATCCTACTTCTTGATCTTGATATTTGCTTTCACAGGTGAAAGCCAAAAACCAAAAACAAACGATTAAAAAGGAAACACCTGACAACTAGGAAGACCCCTCAGTCACATGTTCCAATACTTTTGCTAACTTGAAAAGTGGGTGGGTTCAAACAAAAGGTGCTCTGTCCTGAGTTGTTTAACACTGAGATGTATACATCGTGAAATAAAAACTTAAATTTTGACGCTTGGGGGACAACAGAATAAACATGCTACACACTTCCTAGTTGCTTGTGCTACGCAAGCAAAATGGTGCATTCAGGGTACTTTCACAGCATCGGAAACCTAAATTTTCTCCGATAACGTTTTATGGGTAAAATAATAGTCCATTTGGCCCAATTGGCTGATTGTTTTGGCAGATTTTTGAAAGGCAATAATTGGCCTATTAAAATCGGCAATCGGCCGGGCCCTAATGCAATTTAATTTATTGCTTGTGTTGGTTAAAAGGTACATAGGAAAATAAAAAAAAATAAAAAATAATCGCATATGAAATCACAACTAAAATATTGAGGGGGAAAAAATTGTATTTAAATTATCTTTCAAAATTGTTGAGTCCTAATATGAAATACATGCTTGATGATCTGTTTATCTGTGCGTTATTAATACTTTTCCCCCTTTGTGCATCCATAAGATGACTCCTGTTCAAGCACCACACCTTCATCTCTCCAGCCGCTTTCCCGACGTCACTCCAGTCAGGAGGATGGATTTGGCGGCTGCGTCCCCGTTGTCCATGTCAAGCCATCACCATCCATGTCATCTTGTGCCAGTCTGAGAATGACAAGCTCACCCAGCAGCACAGGTCTTTGGACCAAGTCTTGCCAGCTGACCCCTCCAGCCATGTCGGCACAAACTGGTGTTGACATGCAGGACCAGCAGCCCATCAGAAGGTGGTCCTCTCTCACTAAACTGTCATCTGGTGTTGAAAAGAACTCCAGGAAGACATCAGTCCACCAACACAGTACAGATTCACATGGCTCCCTGGACAGGGGTCTCCTCTATGTTTACAGAAAAGAATCCCGTTCTTTAAATAGGGACCTGTATTTACCTGTATCTTCCTCCTTGCTCTGTCATAGCTTATTGCAACGTTCACCTGGTGCTGGTCCTTGCTACGGGAGCAAACATAGTAGTAGATCTGGTTTAGAAACAGACCTGTCACTGTCCTCAACTCTATCGTCACCCATTAAACACAGCAGTTTGGACATGAACTATAGTAGTTTAGCAGAAGCTAAGGTGGCTCTGCGAGGGGGTCAGGTTTATGGCCTCAGTTTATCCAAGCTAGCGGACTCACCACTTGGTCACCCGGTTGACAGAGTGTCCCCAATTCAGCCAGCCGTCCGCACACAAATGTGGCTGACAGAACAGATGGAGTACAACTCGAAAGCAGAACATGGAGGAGAACTTGGCCAGATTGTTGGGACTGAAGCGAAAGTCTGTGCTGGAGATGGATCATCACTTGAACAAGGCATTAATCAGGTAAGAGCAATTGTACACCTTCAAATAAATATTAGTTGAGATTATTTTCCTCATCGCCTCGAGGGGACAATGAAGATTTTTATTATTATTTAGTGAAAGCACACTTGCTTGTTGATTTGCAGGTGCTGCAGGGGACATCGCATTTTGTCAACACTCTAGTGAAGGTTAAAGAGGGAATGCTGAGACAAAGAGAACTAGAAATAGATAGGTAAGTAGTGACCAGTGTTGCCACAGTTACCTTGAAAAGTACTTTAGAGGGACAGTAACGTGAAAAATCCACTTTTTGGAGCTTTTAGCCATGTTAAAATGCTAATTCCTCACCAAAAACATCACCAAAGTGGCGTTTTCCTCCATTCGTCCCTTTATGAGAAATTCTAAGTCGTTCTGCTCTCCAAGCACCAGCCCCTCCCAACACGAGAAAACCAGCGGGTACTCACTTTATGACATCATCAGGTGCGGACCCAGACCCTGCACCCCCTATGCGGACTAAACACACGCCCACTTTCTCTGAGACCTCCATGTGATAAAAGTAGCCTTAATCAGTAAATGTTCTGTCCAAATGAATTAAAAGCAATCAATTATCCTTCACATTTGCAATGCCAATTGGCTCTCTTAAATTCCCAGAAAGGTTGTGGCTGACTACAAGTAAAATTTCTGCACTGTTGAACCTAACTGAATGAATTGGTGTGCACACACTGTAAGCAGGAGGTCCCATGATCGCGTCCCACTCAGATTTTTTTTCCTTTCACCCCCCCCCCCCCCCTCCTCCTCCACTACGATTTCTTGTTTCAAATTTTTATTGAATAATTGAACATCCATCCAATTTCTACATTTAAAGAAGACACAGTAGTACTGCAAGGGCTCGAACGCAGCTCTCCAGAGTTTTGTTGGCGATGCGCACAGCAGCCGGCTTAGGACGACAGGGGCGCGGCAAACCACACGGGGAGAGGCGGGGTTATACTGAACCAGGCGTTTTACTTCCGCGTTGGAAAAATAGCCAGCAAAATTCCTAATATTTCATATAAAATTACATCACCATGGCGTCAAAGGTAAGATTTAATCATTATATGCCTTTAGTTAACTGTGGAAGGGCTTAAAATACCGAGATACATCCCCTTTAAGTTACTACGGAATATGATTAGGGCCAGTGAAGAGAGAAAAAAAAAAGTTGGGCAGGATTCTCACTTTATTCTCAGAATTCTTACTTTAAAGTCAGAATTTTTTTTGAGATAGCTCAGTATCATTCATTCGGTAATCTTACCGATTCGACATGTCATCATTGCTGTCTCTCTTTTTTTTCTTCTTTTTTTTTCTTTTCCCCCCTCTTTTTCTTTTGTGTGTGTGTGTGCATGAGCATGTGCGTGTGTGTGTGTGCATATGTGCGTGCGTGTGTGTACTCATTAATTCACCTAAAACCTGTTCAAATCCCATACCGTTCACCTAAACGGAATACTTCAGAATCCAGCTAGAGTCGTGAGGTTGTCAGGAGACCAGAGGAAGGATCAAAGAAAAGAAAGGAAACTGAAATCCAGCACCGACCAGACATCACCTATTACCCACCGGGTTACCAACCAGAATCTTTCACCAACCCCAGAAACTTCTAAATTCCAACAAATTAGGGAGACCTCAAGAGACCAAAGCCGGCCAGGACAGAGCAAGCACAACTCCCCAGGGCCCTCCAGGCCACGGCAGCGCCAAGGCACAACCCCCGGGCCCCACAGGGGCCACCGGCCGGAGAGCAGAGCCAGGAGCGCCCACCATGGCCCACGCCCCAAGCCCAACGCAGCAAAATGGGGCCAGGCACCCCACCGGCCCACAGCCCCCGCTCCCCCCACGACCCCCTGCGCCCCCCACCCACACCCGCCACCCACCACAACCCAGCCGCCCCCAAACCCAATTCTGACTATAAGAATTCTGACTTTATTCTCAGAAATCTGACTTTAAAGTGGAATTCTGACTTTAAGTGAGAATTCTGAGAATAAAGTGAGAATCCTGCCAACCTTTTTTTTTCTTTTTCGCGCCTAATCCTCTTCTGTACTTAACTGATTGCTTGCTTTAAAAAGTAACTGAGTTGGTTTTACTTAGTTCCTTTTTAAAGCAAGTAATCAATAAAGTAACTAAGATTACAAGTTACTTTAACTGTTATATTTAGCAGATACTGACAACACAAAAAAAAATGACACCTCTGTTCATTCTCCCAGAAGCTTTGCGGCTTGTCAATTTGCAATTTTGCAAATTCCAGTCTCACTTTTTTATGATTTGCTTTCAACGGGGAGTGGTGTCTTCATTGGTCGCCTCCCATGAAGTCCACCTTAGCTCATATGTTTGGCGAAATCGTACAATCTGACACTGATGTACCTTTGAGTTAACCTTGAATTTCTTTGGAGTTTATTCTGGACTCTTTGGATACCATTTGAACTTATCCGTCTTTTCAATGGGGCAGCATGGCTCAGTGGTAGAGTGGTCGTCTCCCATCCGTGAGGTTGTGGGTTCGATCCTCACCCCTGGTGACCATGTTGAAGTGTCCTTGAGCAAGACACTGAACCCAAATTTGCTCCCAGTGGACGTGGCAGCAGTTGACCATTGGTGTGTGAATGTGAGGCATTGTAAAGTGCCATATGGTGTAGTTAAAGCACTATATAAAAAGCAGTCCATTTATCTAATTAACTGTAGGTTCTGGATCTTAAACATCTTGCTTTCTCTCATCCATGTTCAATGTGGTACACACCATGCGACAAAAAGAGTATGGTGACTATTTGTCACCCTTTAAATTAAATAGGCAGACTGACTGGTTATGAGTTAAAGTACGCAGCTGAGTAAAACATGTCTTTCCGGTCAAATTATTACATCTTTTATAGAGGTGACATCATTTTTGTCCAGGCCTTTTTCACTATTACTATTATCATTATTCTTTTTTAAATAATACTGTTCAACAACAATTCAAAAGTAATAGCAGATTTGAATTGCTTAATTTTCAATAAAGTTTGATCTATTGTTACATTTGTAAGTTTCAAATCATTTTAATGACCATTGAGGGGTTTTCTTTTAACAAGAAATACCAACAATTTTGCCCATGCGTTGTAATTTTTTTGTCACTCTTACTCTCATACTTGATTGTAGAAACAATTTTATTCTATAAAGTAATCTTTAGTGATGTTTGAGGACTAGGTGTAGTCTGATTACCTGTGTGGAAAAAGTAACATATTGGATAAGTCACTACTCAAAAATGAGCATATTTTTTGTAATGCGTTGCTGGCATTACTGGTAGTGACCACTTTCCTTTGCTTAACATTTTCTATACTGCTTATCCACATTAGGAAACATGCCATTGGTAGTGTGTAGGTGAAGATGAGAGTAAAGGTTTGTTTGTGTCTTTCAGGCAGAAGCAACAGATCCTGCAGCTCCATGCTCGCATTCGGGAAAATGAGCTGAGAGCCCAGCAGGTGCTACATAGTCAGAAGTGGTTTGAAGATCCGCAAATCCTGAAGATGAAGGTAATACTTGAGCAACTGCCAAAATTGTTACTGCAATCTGGATGTGCTCTTTATGGTAACACTTGAGGTCACCCAATAGGAGTCAGTCAAAGAAGTGCCATCGGACAGACTGTGTTGCGATGAAGAACTCGGCAGGAAACTGGCCGTGTCCGAACTGGAAGTACTTCATCTCAATGAGTTGTACAAGCAAGCTACTCAAAAATATACGGAAGACCTCAAGAAACTGGAAGAAAAGGTACTGGTACTAATCACACATTTAGTACAACAGGAGAAAAAACTTATTTTAAAAGCTTTTTCTTTGCTGTATTGTATTGTTTTGCAAACAAATGCTTATCAATTGTTGCTAAGAACAGAAATATGTTTCTGTGATCAGATCAAGACAAGGGATCGCTATATCAGCAGCCTGAAAAAGAAATGTCAGAGGGAGAGCGAACAGAATCATGAAAAGCAGCAACGCATCGAAACGCTGGAGAAGTACCTTGCTGACCTGCCAACTCTAGGCGAGGTGCAAGTCCAGACTGTGCAGGTACACACACAAACGCATGCACGCACCTTCTTTCTTTATCTATTCTTTCAAACCTTTAAAATACTACAGATTGAACAACATGTGTCCCGCAAAGACACAAAAGAAACATGCTTGAAAACGGAACCGATATCTCATCTCTAAATTTTCTATCATTTCAATTCTCTTTTTTTTGGCTTTTTTTAAATTTTTCAAATGTAATTTTTCTTCTGTGTCCTTCGCAACTATCGCATTATTGCTTTGTGTAGTCCAGTGCTACTCAAACTTTTTTACAACTACCCCCTCAAAGAATAAATTTTGACAATTCTCAAGTGTTCCCCCCCCAAAAAAGAGGCTGTGGCTTTATTACTAGTACTAAAAAGTATTATTAGTCATATCGTTAAGCCACTGTAATATTATGCACAGCTAACACTAAAACAGTTAACATTACACTTTTTAAATATAGGAAAACAAAAACACTAACTACATCCTGATTAATTAAAAGGCAAGTTAAATAAAAATTGTACCTAAATAAATCTCTGCAAATAAACTATTGAAAAATATTTAATGCAACTTTGCTACTACTGACAGAACAAAAGTATCCTACTGGATTTTAAAAATGTGCATAGAATGTCTGTAATAATAATAATTCCTAATACATTTAAAGAACATGGATAGGGAGCAGATTGTTTGCTTTAAACATCATGGTTATAAATTTGACCAAGTTTCATTATTTTTTATTCTAAAAAATATTGAATTCTGCTCTTCAGATTGTTTTTTTGTTTTGTTTTGTTTTTTGTAAATTGTGTATCTTTTAAAGGGCTCTCTTGCATGTCTTACCCAAGATTTGTACACAGTAGTTCATATATGATAATATAAGTGTAAAACAAAGTGTAATGTTTTACAATTATCATTATACAGTACCTTGTTTTACCAAGAATCACAATACATTTGTAATATAAACTTCATTGTAATTTTATCTTTCATTTAAATTCTCAAATAACATATTTTCACTGCTCCATCGCTTCTTATGGAGTTTTTTTTTTTTTTTACTTGAATAAGGGATTCCCAACTGGTACAGTACGCTAGATTTAAAGTTTAATGGTGTCTTGTTAAAATAATAACACTTTTTTTGTTAACTAAATGAAAATATTGAAAAGGAACCTTTTTTTTTTTAAAATGCTTTTTTTTTTAAACTGGCAACATCTTGTAAAGTTGAAAATTGCTCATTATATGTGTCTCAAAAAATTTGAGAGAAATTGACACAATAAAATGAGTCTCAGAGCATTTAGCTTTTAACAGTTTCCGTGATTGATCCCCTAAATGGACATTGTGTGTTTTTGATGTTTGCTCAGCTGGAAGAAGTGCAGCTGAGAGCTAAGGATCTGGAGAAAACGGTGTCTTACTTGGAAAAAAAGCTGGAGGGCAGCTGCGCTCGGTTGAAGGAGAAAGACGGCAAAATTGAGACGCAAGCCAGGAGAGAGAAGGAGCTGATTGCTACTGTACACAGGTACTATTCGCTTTCATCGATTGCTTACTTTTAGCTTAGTTTGAAGTTTTTTGAAGGCCATTATCATGCTCAGTGAGATTTTATTATTACCAAAAAGTGTAGGTAAATAGGCTCTGTATAAAATAACTTTTAGATTTACGATGCACATCCATTTTAACTGACACTGACCAGAATGAGTCTAAGGTTTTTGTTTTTTTAAAACAAATAATTTGAATAATTAGAGGCTACATTTACGCCTTATCACTTTTGTTGTGTAAAGTTTGCAGCAGAAGGTGCAGAGGTGTTTGGAGGATGGCGTCAGGTTGGACCTGAAGCATTTTGAGGTGGAAAACTCTCAACTTTTGGAGAAACAAGACCAAAGCAGCAAGGTAGAGTTTGGAGCGGAACGGTTCAATGCTCAAATACATACTGTACGCAGCGTGATTGCGCTCTTTAACATGTCGTCTTCGCTCTCCATCAGTTCATTGAGCATCAGAAAGAACAGATTGAGAGACTCAATTCACAACTGAAGGTAGGGTCATCAAACTCTTAATAAAAATGGTTATTAATAAAAATGGATAATTTTAAGTCTAAAGTATACGACCTGAGATTTGTCAAAGTTAAGACATTGATTTTGGAGATTTGAATTATTTAAAGTGTTAAAAAATTAACTTCCTGTGGTGGCTTAAAACCTCTGCAGCCACTGGTGCTAAAATAGACAAACACGGACTAGAGGTAGTTTTACTTTCAGTTGTACTTGCTTGAGGCTTGGTGGAAAAAAATTCAAAGTACTTTGCACACTTTCCAAATTCAAATACTATATTAGTTGTACATCTTTGGTGTATCGTCTCAGAACAAAAAATACTCACGTTACCTTCACAGGCCCTCGTAAAACAACTGCTTGAGTGTAGTGCTCTAGAACTAAATCTACCAGACAAACGTTTTGAGAATTGTTTCGATGAGAAGATTATAAGTAAGGCTGGGTATCGATTCTAATTTCCCCCAATCGATTCAATTTTGATTCACAAGAGTTCCGTTCGATTAAATTTTTTTCTGATTCGATTCACTTCAGTTTAATCCAATATCGATTAATTATGGCACATCAATTCTTCTTAAATGTCATAGACATGATAAAAGCTCCCCAAATGTTAAATTCCAAAGTAAATTTTGCGGCGGCAGTTAAATGATTTAGTTTATTAATAAAAGTAACACGTGTTCTAATCACTTAAGTGTTACACAAACATTGACATCAGCAAGGATGAGATCAAAATATTTTCATAATCTAATGCATCCATCCATTTTCTTAACCGCTTAGTCCTCACAAGGGTCGCGGGGAGCCTATTCCAGCTGGCTTTGGGCAGTAGGCGGGGTACACCCTGAACTGGTTGCCAGCCAATAGCAGGGCACACAAGAGACGAACAACCATCCGCACTCACAATCACACCTATGGACAATTTGGAGTGTTCAATTAACCTGCCATGCATGTCTTTGGAATGTGGGAGGAAACCGGAGCACCCTGAGAAAACCCACGCAAGCACGGGGAGAACATGCAAACTCCACCAGGAAGGACTCTATCTCATGTCCTCTGCACTGGGAGGCCGATGTGCTAACCAGTCAGCCACCGTACCGCCCTTGATCTAATCCAATAGATGTAAATATAAATTGAAAATATTCTGAATTGTCTAAGTGCAATAAATCATGTCTTTCATAAGTGTAAGAAAATACTTTTAAATTCATGTAAAGATTTCAAGTTTCAAGAAAACAGTAAGATTAAAAAAAAAGGCCTTTAAAATTCTATTTTCTTATGAATTTATGAGAAAAGAGAGATATAAAATCATGGTTTCATGAATCGGTATCGATCTTGAAAAGGAAAATTGATTCTATATTGACTATTCAATTTTTTAGACCAAGCCCTAATTATAAGAAAGATAATTATAAAAGTCACTTTTGGTCATTTTGTTATACTGTATTTAACAGGAGCAGCATCGTCGACAAGTATCAATTTAGAACAGTCTTTGAATCTAAATATACTTTCTATATGATGATTTGACATTAATTCCAAGATTTTACTCAAGAAAATATGTCACAAGCTTCATAGAAAATAGAAGTAGAAAAATGCCATTAATTGCGACAAATTACGGAAAATTGTGCAATATGATTTAAAAGATGTGAGTGCATTGAATCTTTCAAATACATTGAGATATGTATGAAATCATATTTTATTGGAGTGATGCACACGCCTCATATTTATATTTATAAACATGTCGATAGGTGACCAGTACCAGACTACAGACAGGAAGAAACCTTTCGCAACAGTTGAATCGTCCTGACAACCAAGAAGATCCCGCCATTGATGCTACAACCTTGGCACTGGTTGGTATCAATTCAACAAATGTGCCGGTAGTTAATTTCATTGCTTTGCCAGGAAGAACCTATCTGGGCCTCTTCAAAATTGCGGACAACTGATTTTGTCTTTATAGGCCGGCAATGTTTTGTTTATTCCAGATCTTTGCTTATTTTACATGTATAGAAATCCCTTAAATATGACAACGCTAGCTTTAAGACTAAATAAATTATATCACATATTAAAAGTGTTACAGACGATTCCAGATTAGCCGTAGCTACACTTAACGTGCCTGATGTGTGTGCTCACAGGTGGATAACTGGCTGCAGCAGCACCCGCTGTCGAACGTGGAGATGCCACAAGTGGGGCAACTCTTGAAGGAGCTGTCCTTGTGTCTATGGGACCTGCAGGCTCTCCGCAGCATCCTGGTGCAGAGAGCTCAGGGGAAGGAGCTCAACTTGTCTCTGCTGCTGGGCATGACATGTATGTGGATATTAATCCATCATCAGGGCACCAAAACCTTTAGGGCTCCACCAATATGCCTTTTTTTTGGCCAATGCCGAAACCGTTTTTTGGCAGAAAAAAATACAGATTAATATGCCGATTATTTAAAAATATATATTTAATGCATAAAATTATATCTCCCCCACATCCAATTTATTTTCAGTGGGTGTCACTTGTCACTTTCGCTATTAAGATTCTCTGCTTTGAATGACAAGTCCATGGTATGACCTTATCAATGCATTTTAATGAAGTATACCAGGTTATTGTATAGATTTATGCGTCAATAATAAAACCATTCTTACTTGTTTACAATTGCTGTAAAGCATTAACCTTTTCTTTTATCTTGTGTTATTTTCACAAGTCTTGGGACTTACTGTGCTAACCTGGGACCTTGGGAATTGTATTTTGTGCCATGTCTTGTGGAAATGTGTGTGATGTTTGAATCCTTGAATTTTGAGAAAAGAAAGTCTGAAATATCAACTTTAAATATAACTTGGAAAGACAATAACAAAATAAATCAATAAGAAAGTGAAGTAAGTATAGAATAAACTAAAATATTAGCAACTGAAAAACCGGTAAGAACAAATACTGTTCCTGTGTGTTTTGCCTTCTTGGGGGCAGTGTAGTGCCGTGCATCCATGGTGTACACACTTAAAGTGAGTACAGAAGACAATTACGATTGAATTCTATTAAAATAACTTATTTTACACACTGGGAAGAATTTGTCCTTTTGCGAAATGTTATCTTACCTGTGGGTATGTGTTCCCACAGCACTTGTGTGTGCATATTCGTTATTTAAAGAAAAAACACTCCTGAAGTCGATACTAACTTCCGGTTCGCATTTGAATGGGATCCTCCCTTCGCTTTTAGTATTAGCGCTAGGCTACCGATGTTTTAAAAACGAAGCATGTTTTGTATTTAAATATACAGTGGGTGTAATTCTTATCGTCGTGTGTTTAGTTTTACAGTTAAATCCAACTGGGGTGTCATTAAACAACTTAACACGCTACATACTTGCTAGTTGCTAAAGCTACGCATGCAAAATGGTGCATTCGGCAGCGTCAGAAACTTCGGTTTTCTTCTATGATAACGTTTTATGGGGAAAATAATCGGCTAATTGGCCGATTGTTTTGGCAGGTGTTTGAAGGGCAAAAATCGTCCGATTAATCGGCCGGGCCCTAGGTTTGTAAATATAAGAATTAGGATTCTAGGGGATTTTTTTTTTTTTATCTCTGTTTGGGGGATTTGTCTGTTTTGACATGAAGAGGTTGAACTTTAGGGACAGCTCATGGTAGCACCTCTGACACAATACTAAAGAATTAAGTGGACACACCAAAGTTTCTCTTTATGACTAACATGGCTTCATCCCTTATGGTAAAAATCTCTTCTTTTTTTATGCATATTGCTCAAAATGTATCAAGATGTTGATTAAGGGTTTTGGCAGGTGTTTGAAGGGCAAAAATCGTCCGATTAATCGGCCGGGCCCTAGGTTTGTAAATACAAGAATTAGGATTCTAGGGGATTTTTTTTTTTTTATCTCTGTTTGGGGGATTTGTCTGTTTTGACATGAAGAGGTTGAACTTTAGGGACAGCTCATGGTAGCACCTCTGACACAATACTAAAGAATTAAGTGGACACACCAAAGTTTCTCTTTATGACTAACATGGCTTCATCCCTTATGGTAAAAATCTCTTCTTTTTTTATGCATATTGCTCAAAATGTATCAAGATGTTGATTAAGGGAAAGCAGAGCTCAAGCTAATTTTTGTAGATGCACTTTGTATGAACTAAGGCGAACAAACTTTTTTATTGGCTTGTATGCTCCCCCAAAAAAGAAGTCGTAACTTGTTACATGTTTCTGTGCAGCGTTGAATTTGTCTGCAGAGGAGAGCGAGTGCAGAGACGCACAGGAAGATGGAGTCCCGTTGAAGGTCAGCCAGCTGCGTAGAGGCATTGACGAGCTGAGGAAAAACATCTCTGAATGCTACAGCCACTATGTGGTCGACAGCTGAGTCTCCTACTGCAGTCTCACTGGCTTTGATTCCCCCTGGAGTGAGGTTGAAGTTGACAGGAATTTCTAAGGTTACGCAGCCATTTATGCTTGCAACTCGCAACAGGGAATGAAAAGTGTCTTCCAAGCGAGAAACCAGGCGGACCATGGTTAAAGTGGAGCTGCTGAAAATGAGTTTGTCACCGCTATGCAAAAAGATTAAGGGCCATTTCACACTTTGATCTGTCAAGTTATACAATTCACAAACAAAGTCATTAGCATGTCAACGTGATAGCCAGTATGAGCAGTTGAGTGTTTTTAGGTTTGGGAATTGTGGCGTTTGCTAAAATTAAGACTTAATCCTCTTAATATTATGACTCTCGAACAAATATGACTTTATTCCGTGAACAATGCTTCTTTGTTGCAATGTGTTTTCAGTGTTTGAGAACCAGTCCACATAACTGCATTGTTTTCTTTACATGTGCTTGCTCAGAATAAAGGCAGCTTGAGAGGCAAATGGTTGGACACTACAGACGTATCGTGACAACTGGCCATTACGTCTCTTGAGTTGTCCTTTTCCATTGTTATAGTAAAAAAATGTGACAATGAAATATTTTTGTAAAGTTTTATATATGTTGTTTGTATTTATATTAACTAGAAAATTCACCAATGCAGGCTCACAATTAAGCTCATGCATAATCTTTCCATAGTTGCTTCCGTCCAGACATTAGATTTATACATTAAATTGTTTTATTAGCTGCAGACCGCAAAACAATTATTGTACATGTATTGGATGTCATGTGGTTGGTTGAAGTTATTTTTTTAATGCTGCCAAAGGGAAAAAAGTGAACGCTTTGTGTTATGCTTTAACAAAGTTAAGTTATTATTACTATATTTTGTTTAACGTTCTTTATGATGATATTCTGTGCATGTTTTAATAATACCGGGCATTGGATGGCTTGTAACAAAAAAGGTTTCTACTGTTACTGATGAACTGTATAAAGGGCAATGTATGTATACATATCCATTGATAATCTTAAAGTAGACATCTCGTGCAATTTTTTTCCACAATTTAAACAGTTTCCAAACATCTTAAAGATCTATGCCATTTCTTTTTTCAAAATAAACAAGGGATAAAGAATTACATTACACTCTTCAACTTCAACTTGCTGCGGAGTGCGTCTTTCTGTGGTTACCATGACGACTGTGGTGGGAGCGACTGAGCAACTCCTCAGTGTCACCAACTTAACTTTTTCCGGCCTCTCGTGACTATTTTTCAACGTTGCGACTTAGTTATTAGAGAATCTTACAATACAAGAGTTATAACCCCTTGTCTAAACTGCAATAAATTGTGCTTGTGCAAAGGCCACGTACTGTAATTAAATCAGAAACCCGCAAATAAAACATACTTGGTTGTTCCACACTTCATTGGGTAGGCACTCCTACATGCAGTTGAAAAGTAACTTTTCCATAATGTTTTCCAAAATGACAATATCCTTTTATTCATCTTAATGGCAAAACTATTTTTCTGTTGCCCAGGAATGCTGCATTCGAGGACGGTCGGATATCCGACGAGATTTTTCCAAAGTTCTGACCTGAAAGCGTTCCAGGCTAAAGTAAACAACGAAAATGGCGGATTGTGATAAATAGTTTTTTTGGGTCGTCAAAACCTCTAGCAAACTTGCCTTCTCGCAATTTTGCTTAATTTATTGGTTTTTATCTCATTTCATAGAGTTCAATAGTTCACAGTATAATTTCATGCAGGGAGATAGCGACATACTGTCACATACGTTGTGTTACAAGTGGAATATTTATGAAGAAAGCTATGTAGTTTTATACTCGAGTAAATTGTGTTGTACCATTCACGGTCTGTTTCCAAAGGGGTGTGACGTGACGTCACATTATAGTCCGTTGGTGGAATTTTCGAGGTCAAGGAGGCGTTCCCAACTTCCCATACACACTTCCTGGTTTGAACTCGGAAAAAGTTACGACCATCCTCGAATGCAGCATCATTACTCCCAGTAAATTCTACCTTACTGCAATGTTGCATTGTTGGTACTTTCCCATTTATATTCTTGAAGACTTTCAAGACAAAAACAAAAAAAATAATCAAACTAGTTCAAACAGATCAAGGTAAGAAGCGAACTTTATTTAAAGTCTGAAAAACCTGCTCTGAATACATTGACCAATAAAGAGGCAGAAGAGTGAAAAGCTTCAGTACAAACAAGAGGAACCAGATGAACAAATGCAAAACAACACATAAATCACATAAACATGTTAAGGTCAGCGAGTTTTGCTTTACTAAGATTTCCACTCAAAGAGGGAAAAAGCACACCGATTCTTTCTGGGCTCTCAATGTTGGTGACGGTCAGTGAGTCTAACTCTCTTACAACAGCATATGACATAAAGAAAACAAGTATTTTGTACATACAATAGAGTGCATATAAAAGTTCTACACACCCGTTCAAACCCAATCACATTCAAACTTGTGTTTAATGGGAGTCAGTAAACACCTGTCGTCATTTAAAAAGCATCTGATTAACCCAAACAGCTTCCACAGCATCAGAGGAGACCCTTAAATAAATCTCACTTAAACGAGTGTGTACACTTTTAATCCCACATTATTGTAAAAACACTTATATTGAAACTTCATTATTACATCACCAAAGTTCATGAGGCAGTCAAAATTTACATATAGTAGTGTAATAGTAAGAATTTAAACCAGAGTCACTGCCATATATATATAGGATTTCAACAGGCACAATGGCACTGTGTGAGTTTGCAACTGAAGGCATTGGAAGTTGTAACATGGAGGGACTGACTCCAAATTTGGTGGTTCTGTCATGAAAGGGCTTTTTGTGTTAGCTTGATGTGGATGACAATAATGGAAACGTTCAAAACAAATCTGTCCAGTAGCGCTGTTTGATGACATGCAAAACACACAGCATGAGGGCTTTTATGGTTGTTTCATCGACGAACCACTCCTGAATCCACTGACTTCTGTTTGGACGGTTGCATCACCTTCGCTCTGCATTGCTTTTTGCATGGACGCAAAGCTCAAGGGTTAGCTCAAAACACCATTAGCCAAGTTTACATGCTGGAAAATTGGGTAGACTGTAACCCAGTTAGTGCACTCGAAAACCAAATCCCAACATTGAAAAATCTACGGAAAAGAACAGGGGAAACCAACTAACTTGTTTCAGTACTCTAAAAAGGATTTGCACAATAAAACTTTGTTTGGTTACGGGTCAGTGGTCTTAAGAGGAGCCGTGAGTGTCGGGGGGCTTGGAGGGAGTTTCCTCTGACGGTGCTTCACTGGAGATTCCTCTATCTCCGTTTTCTGTTCCGTTGTTTAGCGACATATTCTCCAGACCTGCTGGAAGGTGCAACAGCGGAATCACAATCTCTTGTAGCTTATCCTTCCTCTAAGCACTAACAAGGTAAGTTTGGATCAACTTTAAAACTTTTCAAAAAGTTTGAAACCTTTTTTTTTATTATTAGTATTACAATAACAAACAGATCTAAAAAAAAAAAAAAATGGACATGCTAAACTAACACATCAATTTTGCTGGGCTGTCTTCTTTCCTTTCATCATGTTTCAAAAGGAGTCTCTCAAGCAACTTTTCTAGGTCCATTGTTGTTTTCTGTCTATATCAATGATTTCTGTCAAAACGTGTAAAATGCCTATTTTCGTTTTTTTATAAAGATGACGTTGACCCAGTCATTTATTGTTCCTCTACTACAATTTGCTCCTAACATTTTACTTTTGAAATTCAGACAAATCCAAATTAATTTATTAATACAATTCAAATAGCCACTACGAATAGGTACTTAGGTGCTGTTATTGATAATATATACTGATGGCCTTGTTCGAAATGTGTAGCTTAAAATGCGGTTCTTCTATAGCAGGGGTCTGCAACTTGGGGCTCTTTGCAGCTCTCCCTCTAAAAAATGTTTGGTAAAATATTAATCGATATATATTTTTTTACATTACCATTAACCATTAATTTATTCAAATAATGTTTTATATATATATATATATATATATATATATATTTAGATAAAACATTATTCAAATAAATGAATGGTTTAAATTTTTTAAATGGATCCTCAAATATTCATAAAATGTCAGAATTTAAAAAAACACACCACAAAATGCCCCAAAACAAAAGAAAGGTAGAAAAATGTGCCCCCAAAAAAGTCAGACAATTGATTAAAAGGCAGAAAAGAACATGTTCAAAAAGTAACCATAAAACATCCAAAAATTAAAGAAGAAATCCCCCAAAATGAGTATTATGTGTCCACAAAATTGCCAAAAATGTCAACAATTTGACAGAAAGGCAAAAAAGTCGGAAAATGTATGAAAAAAAAACATAAGAAAAAATAAATCCAAAAATGTAAGACAAAAGAAAGAAGAAAATAATCTCTACGTATTGGAAGCTGCTCCCCTATTTTTTTGTGTTGTGGTGCAGCTCTAATGAGCTCTTCTTGAGCTCTCAGTAAATTAGACTAACACCAAAACAGTTTCCATCATCACAATCTTCAAATGTTTTGCGGCTCCAGACAGATTTGTTGTTATTTATTTGGCCTAAAATGGCTCTTTTGACAGTAAAGGTTGCTGACCCCCGTTCCATAGGAACAAATCTTTTACATACCCTGTAATGATGCAGAGTTGCTGCTAGGTGGCGCTGTACCATTCTCCTCCAGCTCATCCAAGTAGAGTCTGTAGCGATGCCCGTTGTCGTCTTCGTACTCCACATTCTCATCATCGCTGTCCACCTCTGGAGCCACGTACACTACTTCAAACTCGATCTGTCCCGACTGGTACCAACAAGGAACACATTTGGAGAAATAAATGAGGCATGCGTGCGTGCGTGCGTGTGTGCCTCAAGTACCTGTTGAGAGAGAATGGTGACCGCCTCCTTGTGTTTAGCATCACGCAGGTTGATGCTATTGACAGCCAAGATGGCGTCTCCAACATGCAGGCCTCCACATCTGTCGGCAGGCTGGCTTGGGTGGATCTCGGAGATGAGAATAGGAACGCCATGCTCCTTTCCTCCCTGAGAACACGTCACACGCACATAGTTGTTTTTTAGTATTGCAGTGTTTCCGCTACATTCATTTTGTAGTGCCGCTGCTTAAAAAAAAAGTACGGGGGAAAAAAAAAAAAAAAAAAATCAAGTAAGGAAATCAAAGTGGAATACTAGTGTGTTAACTTCTGGAGACGTGATATAAACTCTTTTTCTAATCCTCCACCATTTTAAATGTTTTGCCGCCATTTTGTGGCATCAATTGGTGACTACAAACCTGTTTCACTATTCACAGGATTTGGCCTCTATCCACACACAAATAGCTGTGTTAAAAGTTTTTTTTAAATTGCGTGTTAAAATTTATATTAAAATAAAAATAAACTAAAAAAAAAAAGGCTATTGTGGCTTCCTGGTACGCAACTTCCTAAATTCGCTAGTGACCCCGCCATTTGTTTTCAGTGAAAACCGCTATTGGCTTACATCACCATAAAGACCGTTAGAATATTTTTTTCTCTTTTGTCTACCCATTCAAAGTGTGCCAGTCAAACATAAACAATAACAACAACAACAAGCTATCATTTTTGTTTGTGAAAAGAATTTGTTGTCTTGACAAAATAGATAAATACATAAAAAATGTAAAAAATTAAAATAATAATAATATATATAAATACATATGGTAACGGAAATACTAGAACCTTGAGCTTGTGTGTGCAGACTCCAATTTAAGGGTAAGTCAACCCTCCCCAGGTCGGTGTATCCCCAAATAGAAGGATGTGCATGGTTGTACAGAACCATATCTCAGTTTTATTTGTACTAGTGCCTCTCGAAAACAATTCATTTTATGTCCACTTGAGTTATTTTGGTCCTTGGAAATGTCTTGACATGAAAATGCCCAAGTACAATAGATCACATACAATATTAAGCAGGCAATCCTTGTACATGTACTAATGTTACTTCATTTCTTATTAGGATAGCATATTTTTATTTATTTATTATTTAACCAGAAATGTCCCATTGAGATTAAAAACCTAAATTAGCGGCAGAAGTTACAGTTGCAGCAAAATTCACATGACATAAAAGACCAATAATACAAATCAGATGTTCTTCCTTTGAGTTCTCACCGTGATGGAGATGCCCAGACCCTCATGGTCCTCTTTGACGAGGGACACCTTCCTGATAGGACCCACTCCCTGGGATTTCTTCAGCATGTCTGGATCCTACAATGACAACAAAATGAGCTCCACAAACATGATTGGACAGTTAGCCCGTCGTATTTTGTCACCCACATGCCCGACAGGCGAGGGAAGCGGTTTCTTGGGATCATTGCGCCCCTTGCATGCTCGGATGACGGTCTTGTGGCGGTGAAGGTGGATCTCGGCCTCCAGCTGGTTCCACAGCTTGTCATGTGCCGGCCCTTTCATGTCACGGCCCAGTAACTGAATTTGTTGCACCCTAGGATGAAATCAGCCAATTATTTTCTTCATGTAGACTTTTTTGCTACCCGCTTTCCAAGTCGGTGTCGAGCACCTCACGACAAGAACGACTCCTTAACTCATTCAAACCCAAAAACGTGTAACCTTCACTTCCAAAAAATTATTTAGACATTTTTTTGTTTTTATGCAAGAGCAACAGAAGGCTTTTTGATGCAGCTTCTGACATGTAGAGGTCGCTTAAAGGTGGCTCATTGAGCCATTTTCAGCAGCAAAAAGTTCATATTTTGTCCAGAAGGGCTGCTCGATTATGCAAAAAAATTATAATCATGATTACTTTGGCAATAATTGAAATCATGATTATTCAAACTTTTTTTTTTGGGGGGGGGGTTACAAAACAAGAACATGTTTAGGCATTTAAGAATATTAAGACCAGTAAAAAACAACAACACTATAGTTATGTAAGTTCCTTCTGGACCAAACAGAATTGATAATAATATATATATATATAATAATATATATTTATTCATTTATGTTGGCAAAAACTTTGGAGTGCAGCTTGTACACTGCAGAAAGACGATCATTTCTTGTTTTGGTACAAAACAAGAAAATGTTTAAACGTTAAAAAATATCTATATATATTAGGACAAATAAAATTATTTGAAACACTATAATTATGCAAGTTCCTTTTGGATGAAACAAAATTATTAATTAGTTATTCTAAAATTTAAAAAGGTGCAAATGTATACATTTAAACAACTCAAATATTAGTATTAATAATCTTTTTGTACAATTATGCTGATTTGGCACATTTTAAAGTGTAATAATTGAAATTGTAATTGAATTTTGATTAATTGCACAGCCCTATTGTCCAAAATGGATTTGATAACTTCATTATTTTTCCATGTAGAATTAATACCTTTAAAAAATATTTTTTCCACTTGTCGACTGAAGATGACATCACCTGTGCTGGGAAGTAGGTAACGACCAATCATGGCTCAGTTTGCTGACCAAACCCAGAAAACAGGTGAGCCATGATTGGTCGTTACTTACCTCCTCAGCACTAAAGTGGAAAAAATAGTTCTAAAAGTTTTTTTTCTAAACGTACTAATTGTATACAAAAAATTATGTAATTATCAAACTAATTCTGGACAAAATACTAACTTTTTACTGCTGAAAATGGCTCAATGAGTGAAGTATCTTTTTAAAACAATGATAGTTAATACAAAAAACGGCCAGCAGGTGTCAGCAGAGTATAAAAGATTAGCCAGGGCCATGTTGCAAACGAGCTTTTTTTTGACAGTGTTTTCAACAGGTTTGTGAATAATGATGAAACTTAGCTATATTCTAATGCTAATTGCTACAATATACTTTTTTCCTGATGAAAGAAGAGACTCAAATCTTTCTTTTGGTTGGTTCCATGATTTGATAGCAATAGAACAGAATATTCTGTGAGCCTTGCAAAATCAGTCTAAGTTTAGTGAAAATGGCTGGGAGTGAATGAGTTAATGTTCTTAACGCCTGACTTTGGGGTCATTTGCGTGGAGTTTATCTCACAAGTAATGTAATTTAAGGTGTATTTCCAGTCAGCTTCATTGCCCAAGGTTATTAAAGGGGAGTTGGGTTCCGTCTATGGATGCGACAAGATTGCTGGATCCTCCCTCGGCAGCAAATAAATGCAGATAACAGAATATTGCGGTACAAATGTACCTTCATTCAATTTGTTGCAGTTGAATGTGACCGAAAAAACACATCTGATAATGGTATCAAAATGCCGCGTTGAATTCCTTACCTGCCAGCAAGCTCCTTGTCCAAGTATTTGGCAGCCAGTCGAGCGCCGTACACCTCTGCCTGTAGTACCGCCATGTGTCGACGGAGAGCCTCATTTTCTTTCTTAAAAAGTCTCACATCAGCCTCGAGCCTCGCCTCCACCAATTTCTCCTTCCTGCTGGCCTCCAGCTCCTGCTGCTGTAATGTAGACATCCCATGTAAACAATACAGGCAGTCACGCACACAATATCGTAAATCGGGATGAGCGGGTACTCGCGACGGGTATCGATACTAGTATGATACTGGCTCTTGTAGCCATTTTTCGGTCAGGAACTAAAGGCTGAACTGGTTATTTTGCATGTATTGACCGCCACGGGGCTCCGGGTCTTCAGTTCTACTCAACAACTGAAGTGCAGACAGATATCGTTGTATATAGTATATTGTCACTGACTATACTGCGCTGCTATGAGATGTATGACGAACGGAGAATGTGAAACAGGAAATGGAAATACAGAGCAGCCTTCTAAATTAAAAGCATGGATTTCAAAACAAGATATAATCAAACATCACACACTAAAGAGCTTGAACATTGAACATTGTGGATTTGCAATTGCTTTATACAGGGGCTTGTGTGTGCATTGAAAGCACAATATATCATCCACTACACAGTATTTACTTAAAGAGCTACTGTTTCTACCACTACTACAAAAAAGGCATGCATACAAACTTACCATCTGTTCCATTGTTGGGGCAGGCTTTAGTGGATAAAAGGCAGAAGAAGAAAAGAAAGAAGTCACAGATCAGAGATCAAAATGATCAATTTAAGTGTGAGAAGTAGTTAATATACTATTAATACAATTGGAGCTTCTTAGAACTGAAGAAAGGATCAGAGTCTATAATGTCGATGCAGAAGAGGCAGAAAAGACAGACAAGTTAAAGGGATGCTAGAGGCCTGATCAAAGAGTGAGTAGAGTGCCACAAGATGTTGAAGCATTAAAAGAGCCTGTTCAGAAAGACTGGTGATGGTCATGTGTACTTCACAACAAACACATCCGTGAACTCTGTCATGTGGCTATTTTTTTTTATAGGGAAATAAGAGCTCAACTAGTTTGCGGTCTGAAGAGAATAGCATGACGTCAGCTAGTATACAGGTGCCTTTTTAACATAATTGTAATGCAAATATAGCTGTATCTCAAACTAGGTAATTGACCTGATAGTTTCCCCACTGTAACTGACAGTTGTTCATAACTTTGATTATTTTTTTCCCTTGCAAACATTGTGCCCAAATCACCCATTTCTTACGCTAGTGTTGGGTGTGAATGTGCTCTTCATGATTATCAGCTCAGCTGTATGTCAAGAAACACACAGCTGTCCACCATCCACTTACTAGTCTGTCTTTGATGGAGTCAGAGTCTGGAGCTTGTCCTTCCTTGGCATGGAGCTGTAGCTGGAGAGCGTGAAGCTGCAGTAACTGGTCATGGACTTCTCTCTCCACTACCGACCTCTCCGCCTTGGCGTCGGATAGCTCAGAGCGAAGATCTACCAGCTGGGCCTGGAAGGATGGAGGAGGTGAGGGACAACAGAGGATCTGAGAGGATCTTAAGTCTTGCGTCAAGTATTTTGAATTTGAATTTCTTTATTTGAAAGGGACAATGCACATTAATCAACATTTTACTATGTAAATGGGCAAAAATTAGCCAAGTTAAGCTAATTTTCATTGCCAGTCCATTGGGCCGATGTACAATGAGTCATTAAAATCACAAATACATTTCCAATTGATTTTTCCAGTATAAACTTTTGATGACAAATGATGCCGTAAAGTAGAGTGCAAAAGTCTGGGCAAAACTAGTCAAAATTTCTGTTAATAATTAAGCAAAGGACAGATTAAATGATTTCCAAAAGTCATGAAGTTAGAGACGATAGTGTACCTTTACATTTTAAACAAAATCATATTTTCAAAATAAAATAAGAGGGAAAAGGGCAACATTTGGGGAACCTGGGTGAAACCCACTATTCCATGCAGGTAGCTCAGTACATATACTTTAACGCTTTTACAATGTATCTGACGGATTCTCACCCAAATTCATTTTTTTATTAGCAAATACTTCAAAGCTATACAGCCATCGTTCAGAAAATGTAAATACAACAAAACAAAATGGAGGCTGACCTAAGTATTTTCCCAATGATGTCGTAAATGTGGATCACATTTGCACATCCCTAAAAATAACTTTTTTGCAAGTAGGCATCGCTACTGCGGTCAGGCCAGCCTCCATTCGAAAAGACAAAGTCAAGCCAGCCGTAACGATTGTCACTACTGTGCATTATGGTAACATTCCGACATGCTGCTGCGTTGGCCAACTTCAAAATAAAAGCTAGTCAACACCTGGTTTAGGGTTTAAAATAAAAAATCATTTAAAATTCAAAGTTTTTTTGAACTTTTTGATAAATAAAACTCTGATAAAATAAACTAATTTGAAAATTTAAATTTAGACCATTATTGCTGATTTTAAAAAATCATTCAAACTTATCCCAGGACGAGACCAGGTCTAAGGGACACCACACCAGGTATCCAACCAAAGTACTGACTGAAATCTGGTGTTGCATTTCAAAATAAGACTCACTATGTCGAAGTGTGGGGGAACATTCACCAATCCACAGAAACAGGCAGTGAGGATTATTTATTAAGTGTGATTTCTATACTCAACAAAAATATAAATGCACCACATTTCTTTTTGTTCCCATTTTTATGAGATAAACTCAAAAATCTAAAACTTCTTCCGTATACACAATATCACCATTTCTCACAAATATTGTTCAATATTGTCTAAATCTGTGATAGTGAGCACTTCTTTCCTGAGATAATCCATTCCACCTCACAGGTGTGCCATATCAAGATACTGATTAGACACCATGATTAGTGCACAGGTGTGCCTTAGACTGCCCACAATAAAAGGCCACTATGAAAGGAAAACCATTTCGTAATGACTGGTTTTCTGAGTCCCCAGGATTTTACAGGAAAACAGGTCAATCATCTTCTGATATTACACAATTTAAAAAAAAAAAAAAAAAAAAAGCATTTAAGAAATTCAACAACTTATTGCTTTTCTTACTGTGTTGATTTGTAGGCCTACTTGTAGTTTCCTTAAGTTATCATTGATGGTATATTGTCCATTACCATCGTTGGTATACTTGTGGTATGCTATTCTATTACGTGCTGCTTTGTGCTTTTAATTTGGTTCTTGTTTGTTCCTTAACAAAGTTTGGTATTGTTTTTTTTTTTTTTTTTACACTATAGCATTAGCTTTTGATGCTGTGTTAAGAGTAAACACATTGTTTTCATTCATTTTAAATATATTATTTTTCTATGTTTAATGCAAAATTTATTCTTGCTACAGAGAAGCCTGCAGCAGGTAGCTAAATATTTTTCTCACCTTAATATTAAATGTGAATGTGGATTGTACTAAAAAAAAAAAATTCTTCCCACTGCGTGCCTAGGTTTTAATTGAGTATTGATTGGAAAATTACGTTTTGGTTGTATTGTTTATATTTACCACTGCCTGAAATCAATGAACTATCCATCCATCCATCCATCCATCCATCCATCCATCCAGCCACCTGGTTGAATTTTATTTTTAAATCTCAGTAAATGTATATAAAGCAGGTACTCTTGAACATAAAACAATGACTTTGCTAACACTAAATTATACAATGACAAGCGTTGGCAGAATATTTAACCACTGGTGAAATTTTAAACCTTTGCTGGAGACCCAGCCACACCCCCATGTTGAGGTAAGTAAAACTCTGCAACTGTATCTGAGAACGTCAGTCATTAGTTTGTCTCGAAACAGACAGCAGCTAATTGCCTATTCATTACCACTGTCAGTGATTTATTGACAAAAATGTATCAGAGACAGCAAGGGTAAGACTGTTCTTTGAAAATGTGTTTTAGGAAAAATAATCTGAACCAGTTAAGATTATTCCGTTTTTATTAATGTTTAATGAGATCGAGTCCGGGCTTCGGCCTTCCTGGGTGGACTTTGCATGTTCTCCCCGTGCTTGCGTGGGTTTTCTACGGGTGCTCCGGTTTCCTCCCATATTCCAAAGACCTGCATGTCAGGTTAATTGAACACTCTAAATTGTCCTTAGGTGTGATTGTGAGTGTGGGTGGTTGTTTGTCTCTCTGTGGCCTGGATTGGCTGGCAACCAGTTCAGGGTGTACCCCCCTACTGCCCGAAGCCAGCTGGGATAGGCTCCAGCGCTCCCCCGCGACCCTTGTGAGGACTAAGCGGTTAAGAAAATGGATGGATAATGGCAAGTTAATGATGAATCACGGAAATGAAATGGTCATTGATTACAAAGGGCAGGTGAGACTTACAGGATTTTATGCGGGGGTGGGGGGGGGGGGTATCAATTACCCTTCATTTACAAAATTAAATTAATAACTAACTTTTTAACCCATACAAGTGCATAATCGTCATTTTTTCCAGGCTAGTGTAATCATTTTGAGTATTTTCCTAAAATACCTTCATGAAACAACCAGAAAATGTGTTATGTTTATAATTGCATTTGGGGGGAGCTAAAAGGTAACAGGCTAAACCCGAAGGTAAAGTGGATGAGCAATAATTGTTTCGGTGCAACTGTGACGTATTGAAGTCCTTAAAAAAACGACAGCGTACAGCCGAATGGTCAGCTACTAACCTCCAGTTTGTGGTTAAGTTGGAAAACAGTCTGGGATTTGTGGCACAATTGAGCAAAACAAGAGCTAAGGCTGGTCATCTTCTGCCGACCCTCGTACGTAATGTCCACTTGGTCTGGGTCTATTTCCCCGAGCAGCAGATCCACGTCCACGAAGGCTTTGTCAAACTCCTTCTCGAGCACTTCTAGCCATCGAAACATTGACATACCGGTGCCGAGGGCCGAGTTGTGGCCCGCCGGAGAGCAGCCAGCAGAAGTGGACATAGCTAAAACACAGCAAACGTTGACGCTAGGTCACGAGCCACCTAACGTAAGCTTGCTTTGACGGCGATAAATCTTTATGTAACCTCGTTGTCTTTGAAACATTAAATAATATTAAAATCCCATTGATGTAATGATGCACCAATCAAATGCAGGAAACATCTAACATTATCTTTTTCTGATTAATGCCACTGCTGACCAGGAAGTCCCTCATCATCAGACTGTTTATGCAAAGCGACTACTTGGGTCTGGGCCCGGTGGGCCGTCTCACTGATCCCAGGGAAAAGCAATGGATCGTCGATCGATCACGTACAGATCTTAATATTTAAGACAAATTTCCTACCATTTCATGAAATCATGACTACATTGAGCTGTTTAGTATTGTATGATGTATCATACATATTTATGATTCACTTTTGTTTGAAATGGAACAAAAGCCAAAAATGGCATGTGGTGCGACCAAAAAGAAATAAACAATTTAAGACTTGTATTTATTTATTTAGTTTTTAATACGTTTAAAGACAGGTGTTTGTATCAACCCATGGGAGCAGCTATATGGTTTGTACTGTCTTACAACTCTGTGGCAAAGTCCCTCTTTTAGCAATTGATATTATTTTGAGCTCATGTGGTATGACCTGGGGGGATCAAATGTATATTTTCATGATAATTTTATTTGTGTGGCTAGCTAGTTAGTTTTGTTTAGATAGCTAACTGTTAGCCTCATAAATTTGATTTAAGTTGAAAATATTATGTGGCGCAACCAATCATCATGTGGTGGGTGCGTCAATTGTAGAAAGTTTTCCATGGTAGATGTGTCCTAAATTATAGATGTCCTAAATTGTAGATAATATTAAATGGTGACATGACCCTTACACATTTTAATACAATTTAATTCCCAAATTTATAAAAGGGAAGCAAAACATTTTGCCTTAGACACACTCAATATAATGAACTCTTGTCAAGGTGGGTTTGAAAGAACAAAATATTAGCTTATTCAAAGTTGAATGAAAAAATATTGTTTGTAGTATCTGTATTGTAGTTTCAGTGTCATTTCCAGCAGCAGTATTACTACACTAATTCAATTAGTACAAACATATTGTGTATTGTTCTCTATGTAAATTTAAACAATACTGTACTATATTTTTCCTAAAGTAATGTCACATAATTATATTACTTATTGTATATTAAAGTCTATTCAGTGTGACTCTAATACTTTTTCATAATCCTAAACGTTAAGACACAAATGATCTTTTCATCTGTAGCAGTGAAGGTAATTTTTCTGTTAAATATATCTTATTTTGGCTAAACTTTCAAGAGCTTTCTAATCTATTAATCCTGTCCAAAAGATCAAAACTGCAAATCACAATTGTGTGCCACATCTAAAGTTTTAAAAAGCAAAATAAACTTTTTGTGAACAGTCCAAATAATTGTCCTTGCCCGGTCTTTATAATGTCTCTTCAATATTGGGTGAGTCACTATAACGTCTCCTCTTCATATTCTTTTCATCTTCTGTTTGGTGCAGAGAAGGTGTCTCTGGGAAGCTCTGCCCTTGCCCCAGAACCTGTCTGACAGTCATGTTGATCCTGGAGCTGCGGATGTACCTGGAACATACAGCCCAGTCTTCTTCAGACACCTGCTCCACAATGGCGCCGCCCTGCCAGCTGCGTAGCTCGCTTTCGACAAGTGCCTCTTCCTGGTGCGCCGGAACTATGCGAGGGACGGCGTGGTAGAGGAGGCGGCTCTGCCCCGACATGACCATAACGTCTCCACTGTGCATGTACATGGCGGTGGGAGCGTCCTGTCTGTGAGTGCCACCCAGGAGGAAAATTGCTGACTGGCCAAAACTGATAAAGAAATATGTTTGTGTGTTAACACCGAATTGGTTCATTTACTGTAGCAGAATTAGAATAATCTTTATTGAGAAAGTACGCAAAAACACACAACAAATTTGTCTCTGTTAATACGAGCACTGCAGTAACAAGCAACTATGACAAACAAAGATGTAACATATGTGACTAGCTACGACTAAAAGGTCCTCAGGGGTCCAAAAAACATAAAAATTGAGATATTTAGATACTCTATTTCTACACTTAATTATTTCCCTTTAAAATAAAAATATATGAATGCTAGGTTGAAATTTTGAAATGAAAGTTTTGGCACATACATCTTTCAAATGACCATATTGGCCTCAAACTTTCAGGAACTGTTGAAAGACCACTAGAAAGTCAATTTCAATAGCAGGTAAGGACATCTTCCAAGATTTCAACCCTTTTAAAAGTTTAAGAAGATTGACCTCTCAACAGATTAAATCGGCCTTAACTTTGAAGATCACATTAAGACTGAACAAAGTGCAATTTCTGCAGAAATTGTGAGGGAATGCTGAAAAGCTGAATGCTATTAGCCGAATGCTAAGATTTGGATGCATGTGCTTATAAAGTAAATTGAAAAATAAATTACTTAAGTACTAAAATGTGATCCAAGCGGGGTTTGAACCCAGGTACTCCGTGGGGAAAGGCAATTGCTCTAAGCACTGAGTTAACTAAATGTTAAAAAACATGGCTAAGGGCGTATTTCTTTTGAAAAGTGTCATCTGATGCTGAACACTAGCATGCATTTAATTATTTCAGTGAAATTATAATCCAATAATTATAATCCATTTCCTGGTATGGGCGTCAGTTGGTATACATGTATACACTTATCATAATGGCCATGGATATACAGTATTTGTAATGAACAGTCGGACAAGAGATTCAAACCTGCTACCTCCTGGTTACTGGACAATTCACTTTACCAACGTGCAAAGGTGTGGAAAGTTCGACTTATTAAAAGTTAAATGTCAGTCCCATTGAAAATTAATGGGGGAAAGTTCATGGTTAACGTTAAATTGTGCCAATACTGTAAGCAATGTAGAATCAGACGATATATTCCCGTGTAGGCGTGAATTTTTGTAGCAAGTTGAAATTAGAACGGTGTAAATTGTAAGTATTACGTGGGAGTTTTTGCACATTGAAAAGTGTGAGAATAAAAAGTACCAGAAATAATAAGAATAATAAAGGTTAGAAACAACATAAGTGGAAATAAATGTTCAGCACTCCCACAATTACATTTCATCTGCTGAGGCATCAGCCAAAGTTTGGTTGTTTTATTGTTGCTACTTGTGGTATTTTTTTTTATGAGGTCAAATAACCACAGTGGGAAATTTGATTTAAGAACTTAAAATTAAATCAATTAAAAGATTATTTTCCATTTATTGATACTTTATTATGGATGTTATGTCTCAAATGCATTTAGCTAAATCAAGAAAAGAAAAACATTTTGATGGTTTTCATTTTATTACAAACAAAATTCAATCGTTTTTTCATTTGAATACTCGCATACCTGAAGGACAGCAGTGGGCGACTATGATCCAATTCCGATTCATCCACGTGGATTCCTAAAGAGGAGTCCGACCTGTAGTAATTGAGAATTCCAGCCTCTGCATTGAAGCCTGTGAAGCCGCAGGCAGTTGCTATTTGGGAAGACAGAAGGTGGAGCTCAGTTGGGAATGGAGTGTAGTGATTTGCAGAGTAAGTCTATGAAAAAGCAACAAGAAAAATTCCACACATGAAATATGAGTATTGCTTCAGTTCTTGTTGAGAGTAGGATAAATTGGAAAAAAAGAAGTGTTTTCAAATAATCAATTTTAACATCTCGGGTTACCTTGCTATTCCAGTTGTAATGATATCCCAAGGTGACCCAGCGCAACCTCTCCAGAAGAGTTCTGGGCTCTCTCTTTCCAACAGAAGGAAAACTGGAGGAAAATTTAAACATAATCTTTATAAACATTAGCTACTCAAAAATACAAGTTTCATAGTAATTCATAAAGTTAGTTGTATTTAAAAGGACCCTAAAACATTGAGGACATTTTTTTGCCACTGGATGGCATAAGCATTTCTTGTTGGATGTTGGTGAAAGGAACAATACATTTTTCTTATTGAAAATAAGGGCAAGTTAATTCGAATATGAAGCAATTCATTAACTCAGACTGTTTTGTTCATTGTTAATGACAAATAATCCCCAGTCCGGACAAATATATATATTTTTTTATGATATTACTATTTCTATAATAATGCTAGCAACGCTAGCAGCCTACCAAGTCCTCTCGAAGCAGGGAAGAGTTGGTGGTGCTTCACAGATCTAAATGGCTCCTCCACTTTAAACATTGCGTATATTGGCTGCAGTGCAGTGCATTTCTAGAAAGTAAGTTATACGTTGACATGTCTGTCTGTTGCGGCGGGACTGAATTCCCCAAGTACAGGGCTTTCCAAATAAGAGCATAATCATCCGATTAAAAAAAAAAAATTATGTTAAAGGGGCTTCAATTGTTTTTAATGTGCTAATTTTGACACCCCTAATATTTATTAATTACGGGACACTAGTTAGTAGTTGGATTAAGATGTATTAAAACAATTTAAGGGACATGAATAATTCTTCCTGTGACTTAAATGTGTTACTATCTGGGTCTCACAAAGGAGGTATTTGTTTTTTCTTACGTATAAATAAAAATAAATCTCTGGGCTAAACTTTTCGGTTCATCTTGCATTTTAAGGCGAGGTCTATTGGCAGACACCTCTGGTTTTAGTTTTGGTACACGGAGATACAGTCAGGTACACTTGCCTCACCTGAGATTAGGTACACTCTTGGCCCAGATGTCCTGGGTATCAGCGGAGGACATGTGCATGTCCAGGTTGCAGACATTTGGCTTCAGAGGGTAAGTCTTCAAACACTGTCGAATCCAGAAGGGCTGGGAGCCGCGAAGGAATGGGTTAGTGATGAAAATGAACCCTGGAAAACACACAATATAAGGATAAACACAAATAAAGGTAATTTAAGGAGAAATTGTAACAAGGTTTGACTTGACTTTAGGATTGTCATTATATTGGCGTTTTAATCAGTTTACCTGGGTAGCCCTGCAAGTTGAAGGCTCTCCAGTCTTTGACGGGATGTAATCCAACTTTGGCAGCATCACCATCACTCACGGCAGCTGGATCTAGTTTCACTGGAACTATCTGCCACATATACACATAGAGTTTAGTCTAATTATCTGCTGTTTTCAACAAACAAACAAAAAATGACTAAACAACTGCGAATCTATTCATCACAGTTCAATTTACAGTCGACAAATATTACCCAAAGCAAATATCTGGAATGACATTTTACCATTGCAGGATGATAATGGTGTAAAAATAATGTTTGATAAGACAGATGTAGACTATTATTTTATTTTGATTAGGAATTCTTGTTTAATTTAAAGTACAGTGGACATATGCCTTGCGTGGGGAAAAACAACTTTTTTCTCGATGGATTGATATTTGCTTCACCTTATCATTCGTCACACATTTAGAAAAATCAATAACATCGCCGAAATCCGGAGGAGGGTGTCTGCGCTTGTAGAACTTGAATATTTTTCTAAACGCATCCTCTCCGGTCTCCACCACGGACGCCGCCATCTTGGCCATGTTTTAGTTCTACTTCTGCGTCATGTGTCAATGCAAGACTGCCACCAGCTGATCGGGAGGTGCTATGATTCAGGATTTAGGCGCATCTGTCATAAAGATTTTATCCACAGCCTAGATTTAGAACAATGATAATCGTCCAAATAAAAAAATAGTCTTCACTTGATGTTCTAAATCTTTAATTTTGAATATTAAAAAACTAAATAAAAAAACTGCATGCCGGAAGTCACACATTGCTTCCTAGGTCAATGTATTAGGTGAAAACATGGCGGCGCCTGCTAAGAAGGTGTTTGAGGTGTTTGTGTCAAAAGTTCCATGGACAGTTGCTAACAGTAAGTTGTTTTTATCTCTATGTTAAATATATGATTTATTTATGTGCCAGTTTAAAGTGTATGTCAGTTCATTAAATGTTTTATTTGATCATCGCCCTATGTCTATCAGACAGTCACCTCTACTAGCTACCATGATCTGATCTACTTGACTATTTTTTTAATGTCTTCGATGGCTAACAACGGACGCTATTAAATGGGAAATTAGTTCAATCTCGCAGATAAGTTTCATATTTTAAAACTTATGTATTTACTTAGAATTTAACTATGCTGTAGTTAGATAATAATTTACTTTTATGTTAAGTAGTATTAATGAAATAATACACTTGCAAAAACAGTAAAAATTTGGAAAATCTGCTGCATGTTGCTTGCTTTGAATATGAAAAGAAAGCGACATCTGGTGGACAAATAAAAAATTGAAAGCCAATAGTCCGACTTGAAATTTTAACAAAGCATTGATTGTAGATTAGTTTGTTAACGTAACCGCAAAAAGGCCATTTTTCAGTACGTTTGATAGTGGCACTATTTTGTCACACGGAACAAACGTTAGTTTTTGTTTACTTTTCCGTTTGAGGCTAATAAAGAACAGGGAATGCTAAAATTTATGTGTTGACACATGCAGATGAGCTGAGGGAGTATTTTGGACGGTTTGGACAGGTGAAAAAGTGTGTCCTCCCATTTGTAAGTATCCCCATAGACATATAATCTTAAGAACATCTCTCTATATTCATTATTTGTTCTACATGATCTCCTGCTCTGTAACAGGATAAAGAAACTGGCTTCCACAAAGGATTATGTTGGGTGGGATTCAGCACAGAGGAGGGAATGAATAACACACTGCAGAAAGATGTACACTTTCTGGAGGAAGCTGAGGTAAAGTGCATCATGCTTGCTTTTAAGTCCTGATGGTTTGAATCTATATCGCCTGTTTATTACTGTTGACCATTAAACGCAAATGCAAAAGTCAACTAGTGGACTATAAGATTTAAATATGCTCTTCATGTTAAGGTATTTACAATCATTTTAAACTTCAGATGCCACAATAATCTATTTTCACTTCAAAAGGATGAAAAAAAATATTGATGTGGCAAACTTTATGTATTTTCAGCTTCAAGTTCAGCAAAACCGGCGGCCTATTACTAAATGGAAATACGACTGAAGCTCCAAAGGTGTCCCAGTGATGACCAGAAAAAGTTCATTTTTATGTGTTAACATCTGTGCATGATACTGACCATTATCTCTGAATTCAATAGTGAACATTGTTTCTTGGAACCATTCTGTCATGTCAATACAATTGATTACGTTTCCAATTTACAGCAATAAAAACAAATTATTCAAGCCCAGTTTGCTGCCTGTTCTGGTTTTCTAATAAAAGCAAGCACTGGATGAATATGTCAAGTCTGTAGGATTTAACTAATTTAAGTGTCCGGTCCTGAGATGCCCTACACAGCCAGGGAGTTATTTTTACTTAAGTGAGTCAATAATGAATATTAGAAAAAGCTGAAATGAGAAAAGACTTTCTGTAAATCTTTATTTGGGCTGCAACATGTGTACAGATAAGATATTATTTTGCAGAGGTACTTACTTTCCTGTTACTTCCAAAGTAAAGTATTTAATAAAATGAGATGAAATATGGCCGATCTGTAAACAAAACCACAATGGCCTAAATTGAATTAAAAAACACACAACATTAAATATCGATAAAGAAAAATTACTATGTTTTGCCTCCCCGTGAAGAATTAGAGCAAAGATATTTACAAGTCCTTCAAATTCAAACATTGCTACTTCTGTTGTGATCAATACTGAGCTTCCAAACAATGGCGATGCAATTCACATCTGCATGTTCTCACAGTATAAACATGTCATTAACATGACATTAAAGCTTAATTGGAGAAATTGAGGTGTAAGGGGAATGTTGCAAAAGTTCAAAAGCACAAAGCTGATTTGCGAAAGCAATGGGACAAATGAAATCATGATCATCGTGAGGTTCTAAATCACATCAAATCTACTATGGAATCCATTATGTAAGGAATTAAAAACACAACTCTCAAGTCAAACACTAGGCATCCATACAAAATTCCAGATTGTACAAGAAAACATCTATATTGCAAATGTGTGGAACAATACTTGTATGTCCTGAGATAGAAGAAAAAGTTATAGTTGCGGTGTACAGCTTATTTAGATCCCACCATTCACAAGGAAGGGCTACTTATACAATCATTAAACAAATAGTAATTGGAGCTAAAAAAAAGGGGAAAAAAGTGGTTTATTTTACCTGAAGTATAAAAACAAATGCGTATATACAAAAATGTACATCCTACAAAGACTTCCCTTGCAGAAACATTATTTTGGCATCAAATTGCAAAATATTACATTTTCTTCTCCATTCTTTTGCAAATAGTTCATGATGCCAACAAAAGTCCTTATTAGTTCCTTTAAAAAACCTTGAAATGTACTGAAGCGCAAAAAAATACACAATCAAGATGTTAAAAATGTTTTCTTTTAAAATTAGAGCGCAAAAAGAAGTTTTGGTGTGTACGAACATTTGTGGCTGTAATACTGGCTCTAAAAGTGTCCAACCAACAGCAGTCCCCTCAGTAGACACGTGGGATGATCCGGTAGCGGACCGTTCGGCAGTATTCGTCCCAGGCCGAGCCGTACTTCCTCCTGCAATCACTCATGTCCCGAGAGTCGCGGTGCACCAGCAGGATGATGAAGTAGATCATGTAGTACCATGGCAGCAGGTGACTGAAGCCTACACGTGTGTCAGACATTGATGAATACAGTTTGTAGATGTGTAGGCAATTTTCACTGGACAGCATCTGTGAAAGTGACTTACCGCAGGGTATTGACCAGGCCAGAGCCATGATGAGGTCACCTAAGTAGTTGGGGTGACGGACGACCCCCCACCAACCAGACACCAGCAGACTCTTTCCTGTTGCTGTGGGGATGGTCCTCATGTCTGTTTTTTGTTTTTTTTTTCAAAGAAAAATAGCACGTGGGAATCTTTGACTGTCTCACGATTCGATTCAGAACAATTTTGATACAGAATGATTGACAATGATTTCTGCTTCAATTTATAGATGTGCAAAGAATCGTCATGATCTACTCCAATCTAGTTTGCAAGATAGAATGACAAATGGAGACATTAAAATGTCTTTATTATTTTTATATTACTTACATTTATTAAGTTTTCAATTGTAAGGAAAGTGCCTTTATCCACAAAAACAGTGGATCACAACTGCTACTCTATGTAGCTAGCTATAAAAAAATTTTTTAATCACTTTTACAGTATATTCTGCCTTCCCTCAGCAGACTGACTGACAAACAGTTTATTACACTCTATCTTAAGTTAACTGTAAATCTTAACACACAAAATGAAGAACAATACACATAGTGCACGCTGAAAAAATACAAACGCACTTTGATTAGCTTGTTTCCCGAACGTAGCTAGCTCAAGGCTAACGCACTATGGAGAGCACCATTGACTCGCTAACGCTAATTAGCGCGCTACTCGCGGAACTTTTATCACTCAAAAGAACAGCTATTAATACAAAACGCTTCAGGAATGTGTACAGAGAAGCATCTTAACATCACTCACCCGCATATGCTCTTCCTAAGCTGCAAAAAAATAACTTTTATTGGCATAACTTGATTGTGACTTTTTTTCTTCTACTCTCTAATGTTGCTACAACTTAACAGTGTTTGAGAACACGCGGAACCACACTATCCTGTCCCTAAGTGTCCAAATCTTGTACAACATGAACAGTGCTCCCAATAAAGGCACACACCAACAAAGGCAAGACAGTATAAAATAATTTAAATAAAATAGAGACATGGGACATTTAAAATTGATTCTGAATCGTACTAAATGAAAATCGGCATTCTTATGAGAATTGATTTTTTTCGACACACCCCTAATAGTAATAACAATTACATAAAATGCAAATAATTCAACAGTTTGTGCATCATAATTCAATGTGACTGTGTCGCTCCTTCTATTATGTGTGCCTTGGCCACCAGGGGGCACTATAATCCAGATATACAAGGTGTCGCCAGGTAGATTAGGAACCTTCAACACTTACACGACAGTTTGGGGTCTGATGGGTTTCTTCTGAAGGCATTTTTCTCAGAGTTGGATTTTCTGAAGATGTAGAAGCCAATAACTAAAAGAGAGAAATACAACAGAGGAAATGTGATTAATGGGATTCCGGCAATACCGAATGTATGAAATTGATGAGTTGAGCTTTCTTCTCACATTTGAGCAAGACGATGGCAGCGACAGCTGGGAGGCTCAGCGCATTTGGGTGGCTAACCAGATAATAGGCCTGCAGACTGTAGGTAAAAGGCACCCACACCAGATCTCCAAAGGCCAACATGAAGCCAAAGCCATCATGCATCAAGTCCATGGTGGTCAAGATGGCCTCCTGAAATGTCAAGTTTTATACATTACACTCAACTCATCAATGCATGAACTTAGTTTCTAGAAAGTAATATAAGTTCCATCAGTAAGTCTTTTGTGTACCTCGTTCCAGAGGCCATCTACTACATACAGCAGCTGGAAGACATTCACGAGAATCATGGCATAGGACGGAGTGTCCAAACCCTGCTGCTTCATCTCTGCCAGCGCGAATGCAAAGTTGATCAAGCACTGAAAAACACATCCACGGCCATTAGGACACCAATGTACACAAGTTTGCAGGTATGGATCAGGGATGTGATTTGACCAAAGTGAAATTATCTGAAAATTTAGCCGGGGGTCTGGGGGCCGCTGGCACCCAGCTAGGTCCAGGGCAGTGCCCTGGTGGGGGGACAAGGGCCCGGAGCTCATGGGTTTTCCGTGTTTTTAAGTACTTTCAATGCACTCACATGACAAAGAAATAGACAAAACAACAGCATAATTTTTCAATGTATATTGAACTATCCCATATAAAATGGCAGTTTTAGTCAACTCAAAATCAGTCACATTCAAAAACATTGGACTGCCTTTGCTTTTAAAAATTATCACTGAGAATATCGTCATATCTAACTAATGTGATTACTAAGTTAACACATAAATAATGTTGAAGAGTTCAAATTTCATGAACAAATAATTGTATCATGACCAAATGAAAAGTAACTCATATTAGAGCATACCACAAATGTCTTTGTTATAGCAGAAGATGTTATCTGTCGGAGTCATGTGCATACACAATGAACTACTACTAAAAAAATAAAATAAAAATTAAAATCGGAAATTTTTTTTTTGGGGGGGGGGGGGGACATAAAAAAAAGCGGAATTCTGCGAATTAGCGGAAAAATCACATCCCTGATGGATTCAATCGAGACTCACCCAGCCGATTAGTCCTGGACGCATCTCACAAAAGAATTTCAAATCAAAATTTTTAATGCGGGGATTGAGCTCATGCCCCTTGAAGAAGTCATAAATCACATTGCCTGGAAATAAATGAAGAAAAGGAATCAATAAGACAGACAAGGCATAATGATGTGTAAGTTTGGATTCTTCTCGGCCTTACCGGAGCTTCCCCCAAGCGCGTGCTGCTCTGGGGGAGCGTAGCGGGAGCGGATGTATAGGTAGACGCTGAGCAGGATGGAGATGAGGAAGGTAGCCACAGAAAGTTGCAGGAAGTGGCTGTGGATGTAAGTGAGGTCCATTCCCTGATGGAAGGCTGCTGCAACCACTGCGGCGCTCACTGCCATGGCAAAGAAACCTGATGGGGAACAGAAAAACTGCAATTAGGTGTGATACATGATAGCATTAATGCACCTTCTTAATGCACTGACTTCACAAATACTTTGTGATGGCACACTGGCATGTGTTAGGGTAAAAAGTATCTGTTATTTCTATGATGACCTTTTTTGCAAGGTGCTTATGTTCATTGCTACATCAAGACCAGCAGAAGCTTACCGTTGGTTCTGTACTTTAGCCGCTCACCAGATCTCAGTGGCATGCCCTCACTCAGCTGCAGAGAGAGAGAGAGTGAGAGAGAGAGAGAGAGAGAGAGAGAGAGAGAGAGAGAGAGAGAGAGAGAGAGAAGAATTAACAGCTTCCCTCACTTTCACCCAATTGTCCAAAACATGTTGAAGTTCAAAATGGCACCGTACAAAATTATTATGGTCATTATATTATGTGGGAAACAAATTTTTATACACATAAGTAAAAATGTCCAAATTTTGGCTGATTGATTCCCACTATAAATCTTTTTTTTTTTTTATGCACTGTACACCTGAACAGTCTGAACGCAGTCTAATTCTCAAACAATCAAGGCGCACAATATAACACAATTTCACAGCCATGTTAGCTACTACTACTAATTCTCTAGTCTTGTCAAATAGTGTTCACTAACATATTTTACTAACTTGACTGACGTAAAAGCAATAAAAAAAAATTCTGTGAGCTTAGTATGACTTTTATTATGCATTCAACATTAAGTGTGCTTCCTCCTTTGGATCAAATGAGGAAATCAATTGATACTGATAAATACGTTTAAAAATAATAATACTTTGTCCTTCACTCCCCAAAACGTATTTATATGTTTTTTTAACTGTTTTTTTTATGCTAGAGAATAAAGAAGGCTTTGACATGTCGCTTAAAGCAATGGTAGTTATTACAAAAAAACGACCAGCAGGTGGCAGAAGAGTATAAGATCAACCAGGGCCATGTTGCAACAGGCTTATTTCCCCACAGTTCTAAAAAGGTTTGTGAATAATGATGAAACTTATATTCTAATGCTAATTGATGCAAAACGGAAAACAGATACAAATAAACTTTTTTTCCTGATCAAAGAAGAGACTCTAATCTTTCTTTTGGTAGGTTCCATGTTTTTATAGCAATATAACACAATATTATATTATATTATAACATTATGGACCTTGTAAAATCAGTCAGAATCCAGTAAAACAGCAGGGAGTGAAGGGGGTTGCTTCAGTGAAAATGACTGGGAGTGAATGTGTTAAGGTGAGATATCTTAATAAAATGAACAAGGGTTTGCCTTCTCCCGTTCTGTGTTGTTATTACCTTTGCATGACCTATAATTGAATTGCTGGATCTTGCCATGAGGGGAAAGTCATGCGCCCGTTTCACGTGTGTACTTTGTGAATCAGTGAATACGGCAGCTTTGAGCCGAGAAGTCAACGAGATCTATTTTTTGTTTGTTTACTTACCTTTCCCATAGGCAAAATGTAGAGGAGGACCTGGAATAAGATCCACAGGATGACAAAGCCCAGGGCCCGAGCATCCCAAAAAGACTCAAGGGGTGGTAGAGGCGGTGGGAAGTTGACTAAGCTGGGATCCTCCAAGTTGACTTGAAGAATCACAAAAAGAACCCAGGATGGCAAGAAGAGCAGCCAGAAGTACGCCCCTGCGAGACGACAGAATCATCAGAGTTAAGAAAACCAGGTTCAGCACCCCCTCCACTCTAATGTGAGTGATCTGAACACAAATACACAGCAGCGTGATTTGAACTTTACCTGGAGGAAAAAAAAAAAAAAAGTAAAAATGTCTCAGTGCATCCATCCTGGAACTTACCAATTTTGCCCCCAAAGTCAAGTTGGGTGGAGACCGTGACAGCAGGACCCGTAACTACTCTGGGATCCTCCAGTTGTTGCGGTTTGGGCTTGCTATCATCCTTCCTGCGGCGCAGATTGTAACGTCTCTGGTTCTTCTCAGGCTCCATCTTATGAATATTAAAGAGATCCTTAATTAATATGGTAAGTATTCTGAAGGAGTTTAACACTGCACATGGATACTTTACAAAACTTTGTTTTCTGAAATGCATGATTTATGTATCAGGCAATGTTTCTTGCTATATATATATTTTTTTTTTTAAAAAAGAGGCGTGTTTTTTTTAAAAGACAGGGCAGCTTTATTAACAGACACCTCCAATTTCTTCACATTGACTGGACTCTACTGTAAATTGGCTGACTCTGGACTCTAATTAGCTCTAGGAGAAGTCATTGGTTGAGGGGTTCCCATTTAGCGTGTTAATTTTGAGTTAATTTAAAGTTTCTTTAACAGCACTAACTTTTTAATGCATGATTAATGACAGCCCCTTACTTGGAAAGCCTGTACTGGGGGAATTCCAGTCACAACGCAGCAGACACGTCATCCACGTCAAAATTTAGCAGTAATACATTTAATAATAATGCATATATTTGTGGAGACTGGGGTCAACTGGTATTTTGCATTTTTGAAAATGTGCAGAATTTTACAAGTTACTTCATGTTAAAGTCAGATTAGATAGCTCTTAATATGAAAAGAAAAATGCATTGAGCTGTCACCAACGTTTTACAAATGCAATTATGCCATCTATCCATCCATCCATTTATCTATCTATCCATCCATCCATCCTCTACCGCTTATCCGAGGTCGGGTCGCGGGGGCAGCAGCTTTAGGAGGGATGCCCAGACTTCCCTCTCTCCAGCCACTTCAACCAGCTCCTCCGGCGGGATCCCAAGGCGTTCCCGGGCCAGCCGAGAGACATAGTCTCTCCAGCGTGTCCTGGGTCGTCCCTGGGGCCTCCCGCCGGTGGGACATGCCTGGAACACCTCTCCAGGGAGGTGTCCAGGAGGCATCCGAACCAGATGCCCGAGCCACCTCAGCTGGCTCCTCTCAACGCGGAGGAGTAGCGGCTCGACCCGAGTCCCTCCCAGATGACCGAGCTTGCCATCTAGTGGCAGAAAAATGACCTCAACACAAATCAAGACCACACTCGTTTTGTTGTTGTTGTTTTACATCTTTTTAATTTTAACTAAATTTTATGAATTATTACGAAATTATTGTAGCAATGACTAAAATATGAAGCCATATTTCTATTACTTAATTTTTTTTTTCTACTTTTATGTTAACAAAAGTATGAAAACTTGGAAAAAATATGTTATTGTACATTTAGAACAGATATAAAATTTGCAATTAATCGTGAAATAACTATGAAAGTCATGCGATTAATTACAATTGAAAAATGTAATCACCTGACACCCCTAAATTCACAAGGGTTCATATACTTTTTGTAACAACTCTTTACGAAGCAAACACCTAATTAAAATAGGATTGAGGAGAAATGTGCAGCAACAGTGTGACTGCTTATTTTGGATGTGTGACAATGAGACACTTATACCACATTTATAGGTACATAAAACAAGAAACAATTATAACAGGGGTAATGAAATGAAATGACAATGACAGTCTGAGAATGAATTTTAAAAGCCATAATTCGCAACAATGTCGCGGTGCTAAAACGTGTGCAATCTGCTACTGAGCTGCTGTTATAGTACAACATTTTGAAGTCCTTTATAATACATCATCAACTGTGAGCACTAATTCTTTCAATAGTAGAACATTGCTAAAGCAGGAACACATGGCAGCTTAATGGGCAGGATCTTGTGAGGGGAGCCTCTCTCATCACAGCCACCCCCCGACCCACCCCACCCCCCCGGACATGCATGCATCATGACATTCCATTTGCTCTGCTTCAGCTCAAGTCAAAGCCCATTCACATGCAGAAAAGAGAGCTGGACCTGGAACAACAGGGCTTGTCGTGTTATTGAATATTGTCTGTGTGACTACCCTTTTTGCAAATAATTTACAAGAAATCCAAGTAAAGCATTCCATGTCTTCTGTTGCCATGTTGATTTCAATTTGATTTAATTGTTCAGCTCTAGTATGCAGTACATTCCTTAATATTGCCCAATGTTACAGAAATGTAATTATATTTTAAACAATGTGGCAGCTGGCAATGGCATAGGCTCCAGTATGCATGTGACCCTAGTGAAGTACAGAAAATGGATGGATGCTTATAGTTACCGTGGTGCTGAGAGGTGGACTAAATATTTCCCCACTCAAGCAAAGTACCATTAAAAATTTAACAAAAATATCTTGTATGATGCTAACACAATGCTAGAGCATACAGAAGGCTTTGATACAGCTTCTGACATGAAGAGGTGACTTAAAGCAATAGTAGTTATTACAAAAAACGGCCAGCAGGTAGCAGCAGAGTATAAGAGAACAGCCAGGGGCATGTTCTTTTTGCCAGTGTTTTCAACAGGTTTGTGAATAATGATGGAACTTAGCTATATTCTAATGCACTTTGCTACAATATACTTTTTCCTGATGAAAGAAGACTTTAATCTTTCTTTTGGTAGGTTCCATGTTTTTATGGCAATAAAACAGAATATTCTGTGGGCCTTGCAAAATCTGTCAAAATCCAGTAAAACACACCAGGAGCGAAGGGGGTTGCTTCAGTGAGAATGGCTGGGAGTAAATGAGTTAAGGATTCGTGTTGATTCTTTTACTATTTTCCTTCACAAGGAGGTTTGTCCTTAAACTTCCTTTAATCTTCTAAAATATATTGAAATGCTCGTGTATGTCAATATGGATTCTGATTTTAAATTATGTAAAGGAGGCTAAGAACTTCATAAATTCTGCATCTTTCTGCCCCTTCTCAAACTTGCATCTTATCATATTGTAAATTTCTACTCCTTTCCTTTGTTATGTTTTTATTGCTGTGCTTATTGAGAGGAATCAAATCAAATCAAAATCAAATGACAACGACTAAATAGATGTCTGTTCAACAAGTGCAACAACGAGGCCCTCTACTGGACTAATAAGACACTACATCAGCAGCACGTATTTCTCCGCTAGTGTAATGTAATTCATCTGATACTGCGGCCACAGGCGATAAACACACCAACGATAAATTGCCTCATTAACGGCAAAATTTACAAAACTAAGATTAAATTGATTACTTACAAAGATTTTACTGCCGTCTACAAAGACCCGACAAACAATACCGGATATCCGCAAAACGTGTCCGTCCCCAAAAAGAAACGATGAAAAAAAGGCATAACTGTTCACATGGTGTTGTGAATTGATGCTTTATTTTGTTACATCAATGCATATTTTAAGCAGTTTACAAATCGATTTTTGATGCATCGATTTTTGATGCATCGCTACATCCCGAATCAGGAAGTATATGGCATGCGTGGACATGACAGAACCTGACAGAATATTGAACAGAACAGTGAACTGCATCCATGTCAATCCTCAAATGCCCATTAAGATGCAATTTCTGTAGTTTTATAAGCGTTAGATTAATGCTTAGCGTGCATTATTAGTGTGTCACTACCAACATTTTTACGTTATTTGAAGATAAGCGGTTCTGTAGGTAGATGGATGGATGCTAACTTTATTTATGCATGGCTGTTTTTCTCTTTTGAATTCCATCCATCGCCATCCTCTCGTTTGCCCATTAAGATGCAATTTATCGACAGTATATTCATACTTAATGGAGTCAAATCAAAACTATTTTTTTTACAAATAATGTCTTATGCGGCCCCATTCTGATTCTACCTGTTTTTATCCATCCCAGGGGGGGCGGCCATTTTGCCACTTGCTGTTTACTTTCCCATTCAACTGCATTAGTGTGTTGTTAGCAAAATATAGATTAAATCGTTTATTCGTTAACTTTTGGGTGGTATTATGTCTTTCTCCATTACAACATTTCATGCATTTACTTTACACATTTACCTGCTTTGGTCGAAGAATAATTTTTTTGTTTGTTATTATTCAGTGCACTAATAAGGTCTATTTTTCCTGTTGAATGTATTACAGGCAATATAGCGCTATAACTGATGTGTGTGCATTATACAGAGTGCTATACTAAACTGTACCTATTTTTTTTTATTACTTATATGCACCTATTTATGTTACACTGACTATTTATGTTACAATATAATTAGTTTTTTCCTCTGGATGGCTGCATTTTAACATTAATCCACTTAAAATTTTTTCTTACTTTGAATAGGTAAAATAAATATTTATTAACATCAGCAGATATTGTGCTAAAAAAAATTCAGCTGTAGCGTCTAGATTAGTTTCCAACTTCATAGTCATGCTTAAAAGTAAACAGTTGAATCTGTAATATTTTGGACTTCAATTTATTCTGAAGACTAAAACTCATGAAGTTGTCTATTTCATTTTGCACTTTTGTTAATTAATTACAAATGATTCCAAAATCAGTGTTCTGTTCTTTCAAATTATCTGACAATGGTTATTAAAAATGTTATGCACCAAAAGTACTAGTGGTATCAGTATCGATGAGTGCTCAAGAGTTTAGTAAAAAAAAAAAAAAAAAAAAGTGATATCGAACATCTCTAGTCCCAAGTGATGTGGTCATTATAGAGTATTTGCTAGAACACAAGGCGACAATCATTAAACTGTCAACAAACACTGCTTTTGTGATTAAGTTAAACTCACCTCATTTACTTTGCTTGCAGTGTTATTCTCCTCTTTGTTTTCATGTCTATTGTTGCGATTGTTCTCAGCAGCCATTGTGGGTTGCTGCTGCCAAACAATGAAGGGAGAGTATTGGAGACGTACATGGACAAAAAGACAAATGTGGACAATGGAAGCGTGACAGTGTTGTGGTCAAAAACATGAATCACAAGCTTTTTCATGTTAGGACTCTACAATGAACTAGGCAAAGTGCAATTTCTGCAGAAATTGCGTGGGAATGCTGAAAAGCTGAATGCTAAGATTTGAATGCATGTGTTTAAATCATTTCAGTGAAATTATAATCAATTTCCTGATATGATAATCAGTTGGTATCGAACCATTGAATGTACTAAAATGTGATCCAAGCGGGGTTTGAACCCAGGTACTCCGTGGTGGAAGGCAATTGCTCTAACCACTGAGTTAACTTTTCATGTTTGAAATTATGGCTAATGGCCTATTTTGAAAAGTGTCATCTGATGCTGAAAGCTAACATGCATTTAATCATTTCAGTGAAATTATAATCCATTTCCTGATATGAGTCAGTTGGTAAAATTTAGAAAAATTTAAATTGTCTGTCTCATTCAAAATAAATGGGGAAAAGTTGATATTTAATGTTAAATTGTGCCAATACTGTAAGTATTATGGAATCAGACGATATATACTAGAGAGGTGTGCATTTTTGAAGCAAGTTGAAATTTGAATGGTGTAAATCGGAAGTAATATGTGGGAGTTATTGCATGGCAAAAAAGTGAGCGGAATGATAAGTGCCTGAAATAATAAAGTTTAGAAACAACATACGCTGTTCAGCATTCCAAAAATAATGTGAAATACATGCTGAGTTTGGCAATGCAACTAAGTCTGATAGTCCTATACATACACTTAGAATAATACACTAAGTGGTGTGTCGTCTGTGTACTGACTAAAGACTGAAATCAGCTCTCGATATGATGTTAGCATTGCCGTGCGATAACTCCCACATATTATTTCAGATTTACACTGTTCAAATCTCAACTTGCTTCAAAAATTCATGCCTTCCGGGGAAAATAACTTTTTCCGTCCCACTTTCATACATGACACATACCATCATGACCAGCTGTCTGATACTGCTCAGGAAATGCATTATAATTTCACTGAAATTATTAAAAGCATGTGTCCCCTTTCAGCATCAGATGATGATTTTGAACAAGACATGTTAGGTCAGCGGTTTGAGCAATTATCTGCCAAACCTGAAGCTCTGGGTTCAAACCCCACTTGGACAGCTCTTAAGTACAAATGCAATATTGACTAGTAATTATTTCACTAATAATACTTTGTAATTTTCACATAATTCTTTCACATCTTTCAATTTACTTCATTAGAATTCAGCTATGAGCATTCAGCATTCCCACGCAATTTCAGCAGAAATTGCACTTAGTCTAGTTCTAAACACAATCCTCATTTATCTATTCATTTAGTCAAGAGAGGAATAAGACAGCTAAACCTCTTACCAGAGGACTGAGTCGGACTTCAACCATTTCCTTCAACTTTGCATCCCTGCGTGACGATGGCGAGCCCTCTGTTATCGCCGCAGCAGCGGCCGCCGCCGCTGCACGTGAGGAAGAGCGCCGCGTGGTCCTTGCCGGGGACCGGGAGCGGCTGCGACGGCGGCCCGGTGATCGGGAACGAGAGCGGGACCGCGGCTGGAAACCTGAAGAATTCTGGAGGCAACAGATTTCAGTGTTAAAATTAAATGCACATTTTTGTTGAACACGCAAATTGAAGGACAATTAGACACATATTAAATCAATCAACTTGCTAGTATTAAAATATTGATTGTATAAATGAAATGATTACATTTTGCACAGGTAACATCCTATTTTCTCCATTACTATTTGGCATTTAGCCTTTATTTCTGATTGCAGAGGTTTTCTGTCACAGTGACACTAGTGTGCATCTCTGCGCGCATGCTAGTGCTGCTTCTCTCCGCTTTACTTGCCATTCATTACAAGGCCGAGCATTATAAAAAATTAAAAAACACTCTCAAGGAGCAGATGTTATGAGAGAAGTAACTGTGTGGTAAACGGTCAACCTAACTGACCCCAGCTCCAGATGCTACTCACTAGGCCACGCCCCTTAAAGCCACACATCGACACACGAAAGTAATGAAATGTAAATAAAGCGACTTAGGGACTTAGCGACTGTTGTTATACTAATTAAAAGTTATTATTGCCCATTGAGCCATGGAATCTACTACTTCAACTGAAGTTCACCTGTCGGTCGAAGAGGCACATTTAGTCGGGGCTCATAGAGTGCAATATTAACATAAAATTGGAGTTCGCTAGTTTGGAAACAGACGCTTACCTTCTTTCGTCTGTTGTTTTTACCAAGTTAATCAAATGGCCAACTTTGCCGGAATTCCCACCGCTCGACCTATGAAGTCAATGCCGTATCTCCTTACACCAGAGCTGATTTAAAAGCTTGTCGCAGGCTCTGGGTCTCTGGGACGAGATGCTACGCTAACACCTCAATATACCTTGTCAAGGTAAAGGTGAAACTTGTTTATCATGTTAACTGACTTAGTTTTTGTTATTTTTACACATTCTCTTATTTATTAAAACACTGTGATGATGTTATTATGTTGACTTGCAACATGCAGTCATTTCATGATTAAGGCTATGTATACACGTAGCCGGGTTTTTTTGCAAACGGGAGATATTTTTCTGCGACTTGCCCTGTCATCCATACGTCTGCGGGGATATTTTTCATTAAAAACTAAGGTTTCTAAATACTCCGGCCAAAGTGAAGATAAGTGTATTTCTCCAGCTCCGTGGAACAAAGTTTTACGTCGTCCTCTACACACGTCACTCAATCACAGACCTTAATTTGTTCAAAAAGAAGAAAAAGAAAAAGGCATGGATTCGCTTCCCCACCGGGGCGGGGAGACCATGTTTGTAGGTGTGTGTGGTGAGCGAGTGAGTGAGTGAGTGAGTGGGACGCTTTTTAAAATGTTGTATTTTATCCTCTTTGTTTTCCTCTAGGCTCCGTTTATGATGTACTCATTGACTGTTTACAAGTATTATTTTTAATAGTTTTTTGTTTTTTTTAAGTCTTGTATGCGCTGACAGCACTGATCCGCATATATACAGATCAGCGGCTGACAGTCCATGCTTGTGTGATGTATGGTGAAGTGACGTCAAGAGATGAGCAGTATTTGGCTAACTACTGCCACCTAGAGACTTGGCATGCATCTCATTGCAGGCCCAATTTGTGGAAGTGGCGTCGCCAGACGGAGGCGTATTCTGATTGGATAGGATTTGGGGAACTGTTGCCACCTTAAGGTCTGGAATTGTTATGAACGTACTTAAAAACGCATTAATGCAGTTAGCTGTGGATGTTTTCGTTTCTACAAACGTGGTGGTGTGGACACTATTTTTTCTACACCCAGAGGAGGGAAATATCTGTTTAAAAAAATACCCTGCTACGTGTGTACATGGCCTAAGACGCTGAAAGGACGAGATCCAGATTTAAAAACTCCAAGCACAAAGACCGATCCTCCCAACTATTAACTCATTTGCTCCCAAAAACGTATAAATATGTTCTATTCTAAATAGTACCATGCTCCCAAAGACGTTTGAATGTTTTTTTTTTATGCTAGAGCATACTGAAGGCTTTGATGCAGCTTCTGACTTGAAAAGGTTGCTTAAAGAAATGGTAGTCATTAGAAAAACGGCCAGAAGGTGGCAGCAGTGTATAAGAGATGAACCAGGGCCATGTTGCAAACAAGCTGATTTCCCCACGGTTCTAAACAGGTTTGGGAATAATGATGAAACTTAACTATATTCTAATGCTAATTGCTGCAAAACGGAAACAGATAGAAATATTATTTTTTTTCCTGGTGAAAGAAAAGACTCTAATCTTTATTTTGGTAGGTTCCATGTTTTTATAGTAATAGAACACACACATTCTGTGGGCCTTGCAAAATCAGTCAAAATCCAGTAGACTGGGAGTGAATGAGTTAAACAAGTCAAATGCACTCAATAGTTTTGAAGAAGGTACATTTAAAAACGAAGCTGTGTGTGTGCAGTTAGAGTGGACGCTATCTGGCTAATTAATGTGATTTGAAACACGTAATTTAACACATCTGTTACTGTTAATCTTTGTCAGAGTGTATGTTTGCGGGTAAAATATATAAACATTGATCAACTAACCTAGTAAAAAAAAAAAAAATCAGCGTTGGAAATCCGCGAAACTGTTAGGGCTGCCTTGGAGTTCTATATGTTGATTGGTGCTACCCACCGACAACTTTTCTCTTCATCACTAGGTACTGTATGCAATAAAAAGCTACGTTTGGTTTACGGCCTTCTCTATTTGTACAACCGACCGGACAGCAAGATATGACTATTTTAAAACATAATCGATTAGATACAGGACTATACGCTGTACAAGTTTCAACGGTTTCAAGATAGGCAAGCGGTTCTCTTGCCGTCCAGCGTCCCGTTCCTATCAGGTCTGTGACGTCACGTGCAAAAGGTCTATATCACACAAAAATGGCATTGCAACATTTTTTAAATCCACTGTAATTTCTGGCCCTACCTTCATGTCCTGCTCCTTGAGCTCAAGCTCAGTTCCATCCTTGTAGATGACCGTGTACAGCTGGCTTTTGGCTTCAAAAGCCAGTACCTTTACTTCATAGTACAGGTTGCTGCCAGGCCAGCGGCCCATCACCATGTCCCCTTTGTGGTACTTCACACTTGGCATTGTCTTCTACAGCAACAAGAAATATGAAAGAGAAAGAATGGGGGGGAAGTCACAAGAGAGTGAGAAAAAGAAGCAATGTTAATACATGTCATGATTTCAAACTAGCATACAGGAAATGTTCAGGCAAAACCAGAAGTGAAGCCACACATTTAAGATTGATTAATTACCTTAAAATAGAATTCTCCAATTTAAAAAAACAAACAAAACAAAAACCTAACTTCCGATTGCAATGGATTTAACTCTAGCTCTTAATTTTGAGGGGAATAATTTCAAACAAGAACAGAAAGTGCAGAGAGTTTCCAGGATCAGCAGCATCTCTAAAAATTTATAGCAAAAAAAACAAACATTAAATTTAAATTAGTTCCCTGAAGTTAACATATTGGTCTATCACTATTCGTTAGGCACATGTTAAATATTGCAATAATATCGATGTCGCAATTTGCAATATTCAACAAGTATATTGCATATCGCATGTTTTTCTTGAAATGTTTATTTTATTTTTATTTTTTTAAATGTTTTTCCAGTATCGGGCAAACCTAATATTTACAGACTTTTCCTGCTCTTTTGTAATGCACAAAGATGCCACAAAAAGACATCTGAGCCCTGACGTATATTGAAGTGATACATGGCGACTAATAAGGATTCCAGCATGACTTCACTGCATGTACACACTTATGAACAGGCCAATCCCCCCCACCCCCACCAATTAAATCATCTGTGGTGTATTTACAGTTTATTAGTATAGGTAATTAATGATTAAAAGCCTTAAGGGAGGTGTCATTACTTCTTGCAGTTTTACCTTACTGTACCGTTTATTGGATTATGTTTTGGGGCTTTTTTGTTTGTTTTTTAACTAAAGAAGACCAATTATTCAAAAGGGATGTGTTCATATTCCATCACATTTTGTCATAAACATCCTTGAATAATGAGTTATAGTTTTGCACAGCAGGTACATTACTATGCAGCGTATATAGCTGCAACTACAGTAGCAACAAATTTAGAATGGTAAAAAGAATCCTACTATAGTCTATGCCAGTGGGTACAATACGGTGGGCCCACGCAAGGTCAGCATTATACATCATTAGTGACCAGGGACACTCTGTGTTGAAAACCAACACTAATGCAGAACTGCTGACAGGTTGTCCCGCTGGGTTTAACCAGAGCCACGTGTCATCCGGGGAAGGACGTCCAGCCACTTCTGGCAAACAACGCTTTCACTGCCGCTGTCCATTTTACCAGCTGGTGTGAAGAAAATCCATTTCACAAATGCCACTTTCCCAAATGAACCCTAACTGATGACTAGGGCTGGGTTTAAAATATCAATATCGAATTGATATTGATCGATATTGCCCAATATCGATTCATAAAACTATGTATCGATACTTTTAAAACGGCCTTTTCCGGTAAATTAATGTGCCCGAGGCGAGCACGTACTTGTTCAAAACCTCGTTTGAGCGTTGTTCAAATGCGCCTTTCTGTTACTCAGAGTAGCCCAAAAGGAGCCCAGTGCTTACAAAGAAAGGAAACAGCTCAAGCATGAGCTGCTCCAAGCTGCTGATCGCTATATAACTTTAAAAATGGGCTGCGTTTTAATGCAAGCGGATCACATCGCTGGTCTCCCTCTCGAAAAATACATACACCGTTTAGACAGATGCACTATGGAAAAGCTTTTCTTTTTGCAGTAGTTTTAAATGGCTTACCTTAACTGAAATTCTGCGTCACATTGGAGCCAAAAGTAGAATCCTGATCGTTTACTGTGCATCTTGCTGATCTAAATAGTAAATAAGTCATACTACACTATAACTTACACAATACCACGGACTACTTCTTCTACTTCCATTTGATGGTTGTCAAATACTTTTGGTTCATTAGCGCCCCCTTCTTTAGCATAGATACCTATGGCTGTACATTAAATGAATGAAAAAAGCGAAAGACTGAACACAAATACCCCCCAAAAGAAGTAAGGTAAGAAATTGGACATAAAAACATGCATAATTATGCACTATGACTGTGTCTCTTATGTCAATTTGTTTTTATTTATTTATTAACCACTGGATCACAGGAATGTGAGTGTCATGATTTGCCAAAGTGTTTTTGCCACTTTATTTACATAGCGCTGTAGTTGTAATTGATTTTAATTATTATTTATTGTTTTGATCAGATCATGTTCAATAAAATTTACATGATAAATATAAATGCATTGGATTCAATTATAAATGTAAATATTCATATTTGTACTAATGATCCAAGTAAGAGAAAGAAGTTTATACTATTTGCAGCATTGGTACTTCTGAAAATGTCTTCCAAATAAAAGTAAAAGTGGTACTGCATAAAATCCTTAACTGAAATGAACTCAAATAGATTTTGGAAATCTGAATCGATACCCAGCCCTACTAATGACCACAGCTTTACCCTCAAAGTTATTTCAATCATTTTCAGGGGGAAGGTTTTGAAATCAGAGTTCAGTAGAAAGCAATGTAGTGGTAATGCACAAACTAAAATCCAATTATTAGCAGCAATAAAACCTTTTTTTTTTACCAACAAAAAGAAAAGCTGATTTCACTCAAATACTTACTGGCGGGTTGGCTTACCAGGATTACTAGAGGCAGGCAGGCAAAAACAAACATGTACCAAAGCACTAACCAAGCTTAAAATTCAGAGGACAGGACACGCCCAAAGTTACTCCCTGTGATCATACTACTGGCTTGTGTCCTGGTCCATATGGGATGCCACTCTTGGATTTGAAATGCAGTTTCCCATCAGATGGCTCGGAGGCCTGTGTGTGTGTGTTGGGAGGGGCAGACTGGGAAGTGTGGGGGGCTTTAAAGAGTCACACCCACTACAGAAAACACCAAGCTCCACCTGGTATGCTCCTTTGAAATGCAGCATGTGAATCAGATTGGGAAAAAGTGCCGCCACGGATCTGATAACAGACCCGCTACGCTACCATAACAACTCTTCTGGTCTTTTATGTACTGCAGCTCCTTCTGTGATGTAGAAAACGCTTCCATTATAAAAACACAAAACAAAACATAGTATATGCTTGATGCCATAATAATTCAATGCTAATTTATGTCATTGTCATGTTAAAATGTAATCAATACTTCATTTTCGGAAATGTAACACTACAATAAAAGACAGTAACCAAACTTTATACAGTAACCCTCAAACATCAATTTACAGCTAGTAAAATGATAACCATGGGTTATTATTGGTGTTGCATTTTGGCAGTGATTATTATGCCGTGACTGGCAACACCTGCTAGCTTTAATTCAAACGGCTCTGATTGGTCAATCGCCAGAGCGATATATTTTTGGCCTGGCATCAATTGGCTATTTTATCGTGATTGTGCGCATTTCTTGCCTCGCTTCACTACGGCTGGGTATTGATTTTAATTTCCTCAATCGATTTGACTACAATTCACAAGAGGTCAGTTTGATTCGATTTTCCCAGATTCAATTCACTTCAGTTCAATCCGATATTGATTAATTATGGAACATCAATTCTTCTTAAATGTCAAGGACATGATAAAAACTCCACAAAGATTAAGTTCCATAATAAATTTTGGGGAGGCAGTAACTGGTTAAATTATTTGGTTTATTAACGAAAGTAACACGTGTTAAAATCATTTAAGTGTTACACAAACATTAACATCAGCAAGGATGACATGAAAATATTGTTAAAATTCTAATTTAATAATTGTAAATATAAACTTAAAATATTATGAATTGTCTTAAAGTGGAATAAAACAGGTATTTCCGAAATGTAAGAAAATACTTTTGAATTCATGTGAACAGTACATTTTAAGAAAACAGTAAGATAAAAAAAATTGTCCTTTAAAATTCTATTTTCGTCAGTTTATGGGAAAAAAATAGATATTTAAATTATCGATTCATGGTTTTAATGAATCGATATTGGGATCATTTTTTTAAACCCAGCCCTACACTTCACCCTCTCCTGTCTTTTTCATGAAGTTTTCATTTTGTTTTGCCACCAAAAATATGCTATTGACAATTTCGAGCTTAGGCTACAAGTCAAAATGGCGGTCTCAGTAAAATAATGCCCTCCCATCATTGGAATGCATTAGACTTTGGATTGTTGTAATTTGATTTGTGAGGATTATTTTGATTTCAAAACGTGATTAAATGTTGTTTGACTACTATAACAACAATCTGCCTGGCTTATGTACTAAGCACTGGCAAAAGCAATATGATACATCGTTTGTTTTCACCTAAAGGAAGCATTCTTATTGCATTGCGGAAATAGAAATGCCCGGATATTCGGAATTGTCAGCCTTAACCATAACCCACAGAGCAGGGTTATTAGGCAGTGGGACACACTTTGCATTTTTTCAATTTGTTTTCAGCAATCAAGTTTTCTATTTATTTAATTATGGAAAATTCATCAACATAGAGCAAATCCAACTCCATCATGGCAGCATTACCAGACATATGTGTCATGGGATTCGCGGCAAAATAACTAAAGTATTTCAATAAACACTTAGTAAAACATGGGCAGTGGATATTTTGTCGTTTGTAATTGTAGTTAAATGTACAGTATTCACGGCAAAATAGTTCGAAGTAGTGAGTTGCCAGTCACGGCAACAACAAAAAATCCACTTCGTAAAACAAAACTGCTCGTTCACAACTCCCGACTGGCTGCAATAAATGGCAAACAGTACTGTAAAGAAGAAAACGGGGGGGAAGCAGAACAGTATTTGAACCCGTGATGTATGGCAAATAATTTTACAACAAAATAACAAAAATCACTTCAGAAGTTCTTACATAAATTGCTATGCACTCCACTGCCCAAACCGGTGCTATTAGGCATTCCATGTTTTCTTTTGTGTCACTTGATACACTTTTAACGGCACCAAAGTGACCAAGAAATAGAAGAAAACACGGTCTCAATTCCCCTTAATGGCTGTTTCTTTGACGTTAGCTTTAAAAACCGACATGGTCCCGCTCGCTGACAGGAGGGAAAACGTCATGCATTCAAATTGTGTTGACGAAAAACACACACACACTTAAACAGACACACTCGCACACACACGTGTACAGATATACACGCACACTCACGCACGCACACACTAAACGCTTTCTGCCGAGAACCTAGCGGTGAAAAAACGTGCCCCTCAAGACAGCTAAGGCGTGTGGGGCAGAAGCAAAAACAAATAGCAAGTAGGTAGCTACTCGCAGTAGCGTTCAAGTCTGAATTAGAACGTCTTCCTAATCGTGAGTTAATAGTGTATAATGCCTGCACTTGCTGTATGAACTTTGACGCTACTTAGTCGTGACGTTATAAATTTGTAACAACGCAACCATAACCAAGAACAAAACGATGCCATGAAACCTATCAAATAGAACTATGAATCTTGGTAGAAAAGATATGAAGCTACGGTTTTGTTTTGGTTTCAGTAAAACCAGCGGAACGAAGTCCTTTCCAGGAACTAGTCGGAGTCACTAAACCTCAGAGCTAACCTCCACTCAGAGCTAGCAAGCAGCTAAAGCCAATAAAGTCTCACAAAAAGAAACAGAAGCGATTTGATTTTACGCGTCACAAACGTGCGTGAGAAACAGATGCACTTACCACTTGGTGAGATAAATCCAAATATGGCGAAAACGGCTTAAAAACTTCCCACGACAAACTTCCGACCTAACAAATCAATCTTAATATTTAGAATTGCAAGCCCGCCAACGTCTGACGTAGGCGTGTATCTCCCGCCCTCTCGCTAAAAGCCACTGGTGACCAGGAAGGCGCGAAGGCGTCTGATTGGCCAGCTCCGCATTATTTCAAACGGTTCAGCATGATCTCATTGGTTGCCACAAGATTTTAACTGCGTTGGAACGCGCGCGCGCTCACACACACACGCACGCACACGCGTGCAAGTAAACGCACAGTTCAGTTTTATGGTTTGTGTAAAATAAGGTTGTTGGGCTTCAAGAAATAATTTACAACAATTTAGATAATGCAGCAATCCTGAAACGTCTATAATTGTAAACATAGTAAACAGAAAGCTGCACTGCAATATTACACCACAAACTGCAATAAGCAATTGCGTCAATCAATGTAAACTGACAGAAGCACCACAATAGATGCTTTACTGATAGATGTCTTACAGGCACACATGCTTTTTAGTTGCCTAGTCCAATTATGGTAACATTGGCAGCTCAGGGTGTTTTCCTGTTTCAGCGCTTCGCCGCTTAGCCTAATATGGCTTCAAGTCAAACAAAACCTCAAACGAACTGCAGATGCACATGCAGACCTCGATCTGTCACGCCCTCAAGCAACAAACATTTTACAGCCAATAAAATGCAGGAAGCTTCCTTTCATACTTGCACTGACATTCATTACTGCAGGAGGCTTGCATTGCAACAGGCAACAGTATGACATTTAACCTCATATAAGTCTCATATAACTTTAAAATCCACAAATTATTAACAATTTGAGTTAGAATGTTTTTGAACTGAGTTTGTCTGCCAAGCTATGATACATTTATACACTAGTGTGAGGTCAACAGCTGAAATGCTGCATGGAATCTATCACCACCGGGCCGCGCACAAGTAACTAACTAAGTTAACTCATTCACTTGAAGCCGTTTTCACTGAAGCAACCCCCCTTGCTCTCGGCTGTTTTACTGGATTTTTACTGATTTTGCAAGGCTTACAAAATATTGTGTTATATTACTATAAAAACATGGAACATACCAAAAGAAAGATTAGAATCTTTTGTTTCATCAGGAAAATAAATATATTTGTATCTGTTTCCGTTTTGCAGAAATTAGCATGAGCATATAACTAAGTTTTATCATTAATCACCTACCTGTTGAAAACACTGGCAAAAAGAGCTTGTTGTAACACGGCCCTGGTTGTACTCTGCTGCCACCTGCTGGCCATTAATTGTAGTAACTACCATTTCTTTATGCAACCTCTTCAGGTCAGGGGCTGTATGCTCTAGCACAAAAAAAAAAAACATTAAATAAACCCCCCGCATAAATACATTTTTGTGACCATAGCAATATTTCTAATAGAAAGTTGTTTATACGTTGTTGGGAGCAAATGAGTTAAGAGCCTGATAAATTGCTACATACATATGTATACATAAGTGCAACTGTAATAATGACAAACAAAGTCATGACTTTTATGTCTTGTATTGCAATTTTATTTACCGTAACTTGCTCAAACAAAACAAAAATGTTAGCATGTAAGAAAAGACTAATTAACATGAACACAGTATAGTACACAATGTGGATGTTAAATGAACACGTTTGGAAACCCAACCTTTGAAACGTGCTGTGCCTTCAAGCTTTAAACCGCCTTTCAAAAGTTCTTCCAAATTCACAATTCCTTTCCTTCTCATTACATAAACAAGTGTTTCCATCATCAAACTGACAAGTGACGTTCCAAGTCCCAATTCCAAATTAAGCAAAGAAAGCTAATTTGTTCAAACACATTTAACTGGCATAATTCTTTCAAAATAAGTGTGAAGATCTCCCCTTCGCGCTTGGAGGCCAACGTCTGATTGTACTTCATAGAAGAAAGAAAGAACGAAAAAGACTCAACTTGGTGGAAACAAGCAAGCAGATGTTTCCTGTTGAGGAACAGTACCAAGGTCATTGAGCTCTCCCTTCAATGGAACATATAGAAATATATAACATAAGCATATATTATGGACAAATATTATTACTAGTCATCTATTAAATGCAACTTCGGAACAAGGCACAAGCCACATGGATTCAACAGATTGTAACAATGAACCTGTCCAATAAGTGGATGTACTGTGTATTTAAGATATGCTTCTGCTATGACATCTCCTGACATTGATGATTGAATAATAAGCAAGGCGACTTCATTGAGCATGATTGTTTGTTGAGTACTTTGGTGAGAAACACACTGCTGTTGTGACGTGTTGAGTGTGTCTTATGGTTTCATACTAAAGTGCAATAACCTCTTGGTTGGATCTTTATAAAGAGATGAAGCATTAGAAAGAAAATGATTAAAACCTGTATGTCTTCGCTGCTTTGGCTTGAATACCCAATCCGTTTTAAAAGATAGGGTGCATTTTTTTTTTAAATGTTGACACCCAAACAGAAATTGTTGCCACTTCAGCTTATGCTGCATGTTTTTAGCCCAAACTATGAATTCCCTGACCAAATAGAGTCAAAGTGAAATCTAATTTGTTGACATGACAAGAAAATGGTCACATTTCATATATATATTTCATTCATGATTCATATTTCTGATTTTATCAGACAATTTTGAAGAAACATGACATTTGGGCCATCAACTAACATTGTATATTGTTGCTGCTATATGAAAACCACTTATGTTTATTTTTCTCTCTCCAAATTTTACATTTTTGGGGCGTCTGCATTCAGTTTCATCCCCAAAACATAAAAATAAAAAAATAGACATAAGTGTTTTTCACACAGCAACGACAATATGAAATTGTGGATGGAACTTTCGTCAAAATGTAAAAAGTCGTACAGTATATAAATATCTGTTACCACAACAACTTGTAGTCTTTTGTCACAGCTAAAAAGTTACCAATTCAACAAATAAAAATTCACTTTAATTTAAAATTTACCGTGTCTGACAAATTTATAGCTTAGCCATACATGCTTGAATGCCTGTTTAATGAAATTATTATAAAATATTTTTTAAAGGTATTTTGGACCATGGCTTTGGATCTCATCAAATGAATTCCTCAACCATGAGCTTGGAGTGAGAAAAAAAATGTTGATCTAAATTGTCTGAATACTTTTCTGTTATTTTAAGGCCAAAAAAAAAGCACAGGTGAAAGACTGAATGGCACATTGACATCCTTGAAGACACCCCACACATGATTATGCACTCTAATAGTACAGTTTTGTGGAAAAATTAAAAACAGACAATAATTCTAACAGCAAATGACACAAAGGATGCAGTATGATTGTATGTTACAAAGATCGATCAGTTAGCAAACATCAATGCACACAGTCATTTTCTTTTCTCTGATACGCCGTACGAAAACATGGTTGAAGGGGCTTTACAACAAATGCTACACTTATTGCTTGTCATAAACTTTTGAGAGTGGATGAATTTTCTTGGCAGATTTATTTTTTGTTGCCCTCTGCTTTTAAAGGAAAAAAAGAAATATTGACAAAGGAGATAGAGAGAAGGGACACAAGTCCATCTACAGTGTCCATGCTGGAATAGCATGATGAGTGTGAGCACTTTTTTGTTTGCTGGAGCGCTAGCACGGCTGCTGTCTGACATGCAGCCCTTCCTCGCCTATCAACAAAAACAAAGACGATGAATAGATGCAATCTGATTATGGAGCTACTTGATCGATAGGCTCAAACAGATATATGATTTTCTAAATAATCTCTTTTGTACATATTTCGGTTCAAATAGCATTTGAGGAAGACGAGCTTTACAGCGTTCAGCAGTGGCGGGCCGCCCCATTCGCATTCATTCACACTTGTTCAGTCACACACGCATGCTACTGCTATGGCATTATGGGACGTGGGGTGGGGGAGATTTTCCATCCCTACTTTATTCCTGTTTCTTAATAAAAGGTGCCTTTTGATAGAAAAATCACCAGAACAATTTCTGATTTGCTTCTGCACTAATGAACTTTACAGTAACTTTGAAGAGTTCCTTAAAAAAAAAAAAAAAACATTTTTTAAGTATTTTCCTCATTTAAGGACAAAACGGAAATGTTTTTTTTTTTTGCATAAAGACATGCGTTTTTCTTTCAGTCTGCTGAGTCCTCCAGGATGCGATGTCCTCAGCAGGAGAGTTGAAAGTGTGAGGAGCAGAAGTCCAATCTATGAGAGTTACATAAACATCACCCAGGATGACACCGCTCCACCCCAGATACCATCTCAGTGATTCATGCGCGGTTGCCGTCTTCATTGTCATCGCCGCTACTAGCTTGATATCTTGTTCTGTGCGGCTGTATTGTCTAATGAGTGACCCAAGTTGGATGACTCATGTGGGCTTGGATTTGTAGAAGAGGTACTATGGATCATCTATGCTGTACTGGACCTGCCCAGTTCCTCCCTGATTGCTGAGGACACACAAGAACAAGACAAAAATTAGCTTTAGATGCTAGTTAAGTGCTTTTTTTTTTGCTGTTTTTCAAATCCTGTACCGTAATTCTGAAAACACTAGAACGAAAGTTGCAATCTTTTTGATTTTATGGACATAGTAGCTGTTTTTTTGTTTAGTTTTTGGAGAAAAAAACATTTACATAGCTTAAATATATGAAAACCTTGATGGATTGTCACCAAAATTTATGTGCACGAGTATATGCATGTCCACTTCATATTCCAAAAATATTAGGATGATAAGCTCTCTTACCTTGTGGCAGATGATTTGAGATATCAATGCTTTCAGTTATGAGTGTGGGCAAGGTACAATTTCTACGACGGCGTATTAGGAGCAATGGGCAATATTCCAAGGAAAAAACTTTGTAAACTGGCAAATTTGCGAGAAAAAACTCAGAAACTTAGGAGAAATACATGTAGTAGTGTACTACTCGGATGTTTGTGCCAATACTTTTCCGTCGGGTTTTCAAATAAGGAGATAGTAATAGCTTTAACCATATCAATGTTAAGCATTTGCACTTTCAAGCATTGGGTACTGCCAGCAACAAAGACGTCCACACCCTGAGGATCAAGCATTTAATTACACTAATTTGTTAAAATGTATATTTACTTGTACATGTATGTTTCCAAAATTATTATTTACACATTCATACTTTTTATTTTTGTTGTACAAGTAGCTAAGTTGATGTGTGAATCTGCTGCACTGTGTCATTCACCTGCATTTACATAAAGTATGCAAGCTTCTGATTGGTTAGTGTTTAGTCAATTGATAGGGGATCAGGAAGTGTTGTCACTCAAGCTGCCGTGTATGACGAGTAAAGTTTAAACTAAGAATGAATGTCTCAATCCTGCCTTTTCATTTTATAAACAGTGACCCATTAACCACTAACAAATCCTCATATTGATTAGACTATAAGCTACGTATTTCTCATAAGTTTTTGAGTTTTTTTTCTTGCAAATCTGCCACTTTATAAAGTCGCAAATTTACGAGGTTTTTTTGCTCATAATATTGCGCCCACCATCTAAAAAAATATTTATACGTGGCCATAATACGGCGTTGTAAATTTCAACGTGTACCTCAAGGCATGAGTGTGTAATTAATTTTCAAACCATGTGTGGCGCATAAGGAACATGCAGAGGGAGATTACTGCTTGTCATTGTACATTAACAAATAAATGATTTAGCCCTCTTATTATTGTCACCTGAGCCATATTGTACTCAGTAGCCAAAGAGTGGAAAGAGAAAGAGAAACAAGAAAGTGTGTATGTTCACATTATTATTATGCTTAAACTGGCAAAAATATAGAGAAGACCATTCATAAGATTGCTAGACTATAGTTGCTATTAAAGTTGAGTGCAAAAGACAAAATGAATGAAAAGTGCAAATTACCATCAATGAGCTCTTCTTTTAGCTTTGACAGCTCCTTCCTCATCTCATCCAGAATGTCCTAAAAGGGCACAATGCATTTGCATCTCCATACACAGTACTCCAAGTGTGATCAATGTCATTAAACTAAAGAGAAACAAACATTATTGTGACGTTACTGTCCTGTTTAAGAGGAAGAGCAAATAATGACTTTTTGGGTTACCAAAAATGGGGTCACTCAGGTACAAAAGTGTGAGTAAATGAATGAAAAATGAAACAAACAAACAAATAAAGGTTAATTTAGTATAAATTAAAACAAACCCAAAATTTGGGTCATTCGTGTCGGGGTTATTCATTCACCCAAAAAGTTGAGTAAAAACAACCACATTTCTTTAAGCCCATTTTTAGGTTAAATGAATAACCCAGAATGTTGGGTCAAATTGACCCAAGTAGCCGGTTGGTCCCTTTTTGACCCAAATTGTGGTTTTTTTGGTACCCAACTCTTTTTAGAGAGCACAGCAAATGATTCGTCCATTAATGTTCTCTGAACTACCCCTTTAAAAAGGTTGGGTCAAAAGTAACCCAAATTGGGTAAAATATCTAACCCATGCTAAAGTCCAATAGGGATTAAACCAATGCTGAGTTATTTATACTCAGTGGATTGGGTTGCGGATTTGAACCAGCACATTAGGTCAAGATTTTGATCCAACAAAGGGGTAAAAACTACCCATAATGATGAGTTAATGTTAAGAAGAAATGGGTGACCACGTTATCAGTGCAGCTGTAGTAAAAAAACAAAACAAAAAAACTTCAACCCAATCTGTTGGGTCAAAAATAATTAATCCAATCTGCTCAAAATGTACACCTAACCAGTGAGTGGGTTAGGAAAATTAACCCAGCATATTTAGTGTGTAAGGCAGTACTGATGAGGTCTCGCCTAACAAGAAGAAACAAAACTCCTTCACTAATGCTAGCTAAGCATTAAGTCATGTGTTTTGTGTGACTTGATAAGTATATTTTTCACAACGTCAACTGAATTAGGAAAATGTGTAAAGTATAAACTAGAATGGATTTACTCTAGAGGTTTACATACAACGCTGCTTCACAAAACAATCAAAGTAACTCAGCCACAACATTCAAACGCAATTTCACCAACCTGTTTCAATCTGTCATAGTCAACAGCTTCTATTGGCACGCCGTTGGCACTTAAGGATGCAGTAGGTGTTGGAGTCGATTTAGGTCTGAAAGAGAAGAGTGGGAGAGTTAGACTATGTGTGTGTGGGTGTGGGTGTGGGTGTGGGGGGGGGGGGTTTGATCAGCACAATGTTTGTATGAAAATCAAATCGCCAGTGTGTATTTAGTATGAACACACAGCATATGTCCCACTATAGTTATTTAATTAGTGCTGACACTGTTTCAACAGACCCCAACAGAAAATAAATCTACTAATTACTTAATAAAAACATTCTCATCAAAAAAAAAAAAGTTTAGCAAATGGATTGATGTGAAGTAACTTTGAACAACTGAACATTCAGCTGCACCTTTGGGAGCATGTACTCACCTCAATAAACGATAAAAAACAACACACACAAACAACCTACCGAATTGCTTTGCAGCATGCCTGTCTAAAATCTCACTTCTCAATGCTACTGTTGACAAAAACAAACACTGTAGCTTTAAAGAGAGTGACAGGAAGTAAGACAGGAAGGAGACATGCAACAAAAGGAACGTTCGCTGGTGGGTCAGTCATTTTTCGTTGTTGTTAAACATGCTTAATGGGAAGTCAACTCCCCAAAACGTTTTTCTTGACATTAATATGTTCTATGCAGCCCCACTGGTCTTAATATGGTATCCTTGTGAATATTGTGTTAGTGGAATACGAGTTAAGCAGCAAAATCCCGCTGTTTATATTCCATCTCAGGGGGCGGCCATTTTCCTGTTGAATGAAGATTACATCAATGTTGCTCAGGAATATGGAGAAGGGGTGGGATTTAATACGCCTTGTGACTTCTTCCCACTCCATTTTGAACATGAAAAATCCATGTTAGGTACGCTTTGTTAAATTTAGCTTGTTTTGTAGTTTTTTTGGTATGTTTATTATTATTTTTTAATTCTTATTATTATTTTATTATTATTACTCAAACTCAGGTCTCAAGTAACAACCAATTACAGCTACAGAAAACAGGTGAGCTCTGAATGGTTGTTGCGTGAGCCCCGAGCAACTGTGATGTCATCTTCAGTCGACAGCAAGTATCAAAATGGTCGCCCCATGAGATGGATAAAAAATGGCTGGATTTTGCTCCATAACTCACATTCCACAAATGTAATATTAATCAGAATGTCTTGTTTAGACTAGTGAGGTCACATTTAACATATTATTGTCAAGACATGTTTCATGTTGACTTCCACTTTAAACAACCTCAGTAGTAGATCATATATTCAATATAATAAATAATATAAATAATGACTTATTTAATGACTCTTGACGTGGCTATCTATGAGGCTGTACAATTTGGTGACAAATAAGATGTTGAGCCTTGGTGGAGGACAGTTATTTTTCTGCAAAGCTGCATAATGTTCATGTTATTAACTATAATTTATATATAATACAATTAATGACACCTGCCCAGCTGTCTGTGGGTTGGATATTTAATTACTGTATGTACACCAGGGTCTCCTTGCTTTTTCCACAAATTTGTACATCTGCAGTATTTGCCACAAACCTCACTCTGAAGGTGGGACACTTCTAAATGTTAAGTCTTTTTCAGATCAAACTGAAAAAATATAGCTGTACCTACAAGCACACAAAGTGTACATGCACACATAGTGAGGAGCGCTTATCTCTGGATGCCTGCTGGCGGTCCAATGATAATTACACTGTCAAGTCTACACTGCACTGGGCGTTCCTCTATATTTAGAGGGAAGGTATGCACAAGTATGTGACGCACATATGGATTTCCCTGCTTTCAGTTTAGAGCAGCATGCACAAAAAGTCAATATCACACTGACAATGGATTAGATTCAATGCACATAATGTCATTTTTCAAACAAGCGATGAGCAGAGCTGCTCTGCAAGTTGGCTGTGTAAGGTAGTTTAACTACAAAGAAATCCAGATTCATTCAAAATGCTTGTATGAAAGCATTTTAAAGTAACTGCTTTCCATTAATATCAATTCCACGACAAAACAGGGGAAGGATTTTGAAGAAAAAGGGTTCTCAATCGCTCACAGGTCCTCTGTCTACCTGTTGGAGGAGTCTGTTGCCATGGGATTTCTCCACGGAGAATCTCGTCTGTGTGAGCAGCAGAGACACTGGCTTAACATAGAACACCTTCGTATCTGTCTGTATGTCCATAGCCAAGTCTGGAGAATTGTACCAAAACTCACTCGCATTTATAGATTCATTGTAAGTAGAAAAGCGCTATGTAGTAAAAAAGAAATTCAGCCTAATTTCAATTTGTTACATATGGCACAATTTTCTGATTGCATTTCACTTCAACTTTTTTTCAGGGAGGGGTCTCTTTTACAACGAAAGAGAAAGAAAGATGAGATATTTGATAAGTTAGAAATTGCAGTTGAAGGTACACTGTATATTCCCACAACAAGCGTTTTTTCACAGTTAGCGTAACTTCTTATCGAAAGAAACACATAAGCAACTGGAAAAAGTGCAATTTCTGCAGAAATTGCATGGGAATGCTGAAAAGATGAATGCATGTGCTTAAATCATTTCAGTGAAATTATAATCAATTTCCTGATATAATAGTCAGTTGGTATCGAACCACTGAATGTACTAAAATGTGGTCCAAGCAGGGTTTGAACCCAGGTTTTTCGTGGTGGTAGGCAATATTTCCAAGCACTTGACTTGTTCGAATTCATGGCTAATGGCGTATTTCTTTTGAAATGTGTCATCTGATGCTGAAAGATAACATGCATTTAATCATTTCAGTGAAATTATAATCCATTTCTTGTTAGGGTAGTCAGTTGGTCTACATGTATATCACTTAGCATAATGGCCATGGGTGGGATTCGAACCAGCGACCTCCTGGTTACTGAACAAGGCATTTTTTTTTACCAAGTGCGCCTTAAAACTATTTGGGACACACACAGAACTACTAACATTCAGAGAGAAACTACCATTAACAAAAATGGCTACACCTCCACCTCTTAGGGCTGACATCAATCAGTCCTAAAAACTTTGTATCCGTTAACAGCAATGTCATTATCACAAACTTGATCTGTAATCCACATTTAAGAAAACACAAAAATGGCAACCTTCAGCCCAAATACTAATGCAGTCCATTTTTTTAAATGAGGTCAATGGATTTGTCATGTTACAAATAATGTGTTGATTGTGGAGCTACACAACATGACGCCTACTTTCCTGGAAAAAAAAACAAAAAACAAAACATGACGCCTACTGCTCACAGAATATATTTTACACTCAGACATTAAAAATGTTGAATTCATAAAACAGATATTCCGATTCACTGGTTTACTGGACAGAAAGCACTGCAGACAATGTCGGTAATTCAGTAACTGAGGAGAACTAACAAAACTGCAACAATATGAGTCCTTTTTTTAAAATATCATTTGAGATCAATAAGGTTTTTTTTTTTCCAGCAAAGAAAATAATTACTGAAAATAAGAGACAGTGCTATTGAAAAAAAAAAGTCAAATCAATAGGCTCTTACATAATCCCCAAAATATATGCCAAAAAGTGTAAAGAATAGAATGTGAATTGTTTGTCCTACTTTGACCCAAGCTTCTTATGCTAAATTGTGTCAGGTATTCAAAATAAAAAAATAATTTGATTAAAAAAAAATACATCAGATAAAGTGCCTTATCCTGGTGTCAACTCACGATGAAAACTTTTCCCCAAGATTTGTGTTGTATAGCTCTGTCTTCATGCATTGCTAAACTATTGCTAAACTATACCAGGGGTCAGCAACCTTTCATGTCAAAAGAGCCATTTTAGGTAAATAAATGACAGTAAATCTGCCTGGAGCAACAAAACATTTGAAGATTGTGATGAAGGAAACAGTGTGTTAGTGTTAGTCTAATGTACTGAGGGCCCAAGAGCTCATTCGAGCTGCACCACAACACAAAAATAAAAGAGCAGCATCCAATACAAAGATATTTAGTTTCTTCTACCTTTCCTATTCCGTTTTGGGGATTTTTGTTGTTGTTGTAATTTTTCAGACTTCATTTTTCATACATGATAGATTTTTCTGCCTTTCTGTCAAATTTCTGACATTTTGGGCAATTTTATAGACATATGTTAATTTTCTGCCTCTTCCTTTTTTGCTATCAATTATCTGACATTTTTGACAATTTTGTGGACATTTTATGGTAATTTTCGGGACTTCTTTTGTTTTTGGACATTTTATGGTTACTATTTGAACGTATTGTTTTCTGCCTTTAAAAAAAAAAAAAGAAAGAAATAAATTTTCAGACTTTTTTGGCAATTCCAAAGAAAATTTTCTGGTAATTTTCTGCCTTTCTTCTTTTGTTTTTGGACATTTTATGGTTATTTTTTTTATTTCATTTTTTTTATGTTTTCTTTACTGCCTTTTTTATTAAATTCTGAAATTTTTGGCAGTTTTGTGGACTTTTTATGGTAATTTTCTGTTTGTTCTCTTTTTTATCGACCTTTCATCTTTTTTTCTGGCAACTTAAAAATGTAGATTGACATTTTTTCAAACATTTAATTATTCATTTTTTGTAATGTTAACATTGTTAACATTTTTAATTCTTTATTTTATATTTTAACCATTTTGAATGTAGTTATAGATGTGTAGAGCAGGTGAAATAATGTTAAACTCAATACAACTCGACCTTAACCTATCTGTTATCTTGTTTTCGTCTAAATTCCTTTTCCCTTGTCCTTCTTGAGAAAGTGCAAGCTGACACATTGAGATTCTGTTTTGGGAAGAAAGTGCTAGCTGGCATACTGAGAACCTGTTTTGTCTAAATGTGAAAGATCAACATAGCATACTGTGAGAATGTAATCTGTTTTTCGTATTTGATGGGAGGAGAAGAGGCGTTTTTGTACAAACTCGGATTGTAATAAAGGGCTGTGTCTCCTGGGGAGAGGGACACACATTTTTTTTTTTTTTCTCAGGAGAGCTCAGTATTGTTCATTCGATTTGACATCATCATTGCTCTCCTTTTTTTTTAAAAAACAAACACAAATAAATTAAAAAAAATTAATAAATGTTTTTTTTTTAAATATATATACATATATATATATACATATACACACATATATATATATATATATATATATATTTTTTTTTTTTTTTGTATGTGGGTGAGTATGTGTATGTGCGTGTGTGTGTGCGTGCGTGCGTGCGTGCGAGCGTGTGTGTATTCATCAGTTCACCTAAAGCCCATTAAAAAAAATCCCATACTAATAATATAATATAATAATAAATTGCCAAATGCAGAAACATCAATGTAAGTTATCACGATGTAGTGGCTCTCGCTAACAGACAGAATTAAGTAACCGGAATTAGGTTAAAAAATTCTATATACGTAGACCATGTTTCTATAAATTTTGATATTTGGTTTTTATTTGAGGCAGATATTTTTTCCATTAAAATGTGATTTATGAGGAGGTTAGACCATTGGTCGATATTCAGAGTTTGTTTATTTTTCCAGTTAACAAGAATTGTTTTTTTAGCGATAGTAAGGGCTACAAGTGTAGATTGAAATTGTTTATGTGGTAAGTCAGTTGTTGTTAGGTCACCTAGCAAACACAAGTTTGGAGATAAAGGTATCCTACAGTCCAAAATAGCGGAAAGTTTTTCTAAGACTTTAGTCCAGAAATACATAACCGGAGTACATAACCATAAAGCATGAACATAAGTGTCTGTAGTGTTTTGTAAACATTGGAGACAAGTGTCGGAGTCTGAGAGTCCCATTTTCTTCATCATATATTGAGTAATGTATGTTCTAGGAATAATTTTATATTGGATAAGTTGTAAATTTGTGTGTTTTGTCATTTTAAATGCGTTTTCACAAACTTGAATCCAAAAGTCAGGTTCCGGTGCTATAGACAAGTCTGTCTCCCATTTCGAGATGGGTAAAGACATTTTATCAGTATATGAAAGTAACTTATATATTTTTGAAAGTTTTTTTGTTGTTGTCGGAGAAAGCTTGTTAATATCTTTAGCTAAAACAGGCGGTTGGAGCGTACCCCGAAGTGTTGGAATTTTTTTCTTTATCATATTTTTAACTTGTAGATAATGTAAAAAATTTCCGTTTTTTATATTGTATTTTTGGAGCAAGGATGTATATGATATAAACATATTATCTGAGAAGAGATGGTGGAGATGTGTAATTCCTTTCTGCTCCCACACAGCTAAATGAAACGGTTGGTTGTTAAGTTGAAAGTCGGGGTTATGCCATAGGGGAGAAAGTCCACAGGGCTCCACTTGGGCTTTTGTCAATTCTAGTGCCTTCCACCAGGCAGTCACGGTGGCGGAAATCATTGGGTTTTTAAAACAATTATGACGCTTAATCGATGTTGTAATAAAGAGTAAATCTCGAAGTCTGAGGTTATTACAATCCTTCTGTTCTAGTTCCAACCAACAGTTAGTGTCTCTGTTGGGTTGTGCCCATAGAACGATATATTGTAGCTGGTTAGCTATATAGTAGTACATAAAATTTGGTGCCTCTAGACCACCTTTGGATTTGCTTTTCCGAAGAGTAGATAGACTAATCTTTGCTTTTTTTTTATTCCAGTAAAATTTTGTTACGGCTGAGTCCAACAACTGGAACCATTTAGCCGTAGGTTTAAATGGAATCATTGAGAAAAAATAGTTTATTTTAGGTAAAACTTTCATTTTAATGGTGGCTATTCGTCCTATTAGAGAAATAGGAAGATTATTCCAGCGCTCCAAGTCACTATAAATGTTATCCAGAAGTGGAGAAAAGTTTAAATGAATTAAATCAGTTAATTTAGGTGAGATTTTTATGCCTAAGTATTTTAAATTACCTATAGGAAATGAGTAGTGTGGGTCCTGGCTTGCAGGGTTCCATGAATTTTCTGTAATAGGTAGAAGTGTTGATTTTGTCCAGTTTATAGAATAATCTGATAACTGTGAGAATTTAGTTATTAAATTAAATACTTCCCCTAGCGAAGTAGCCGGCTTTTCTAAATAAAGTAAGATGTCATCGGCATATAGATTAATTTTATGTTCTGTTACCCCAGAGTGAATTCCTTGAATCCTTCTTTCCTGGCGTATGGCTAATGCAAGTGGCTCAATAAATATTGCAAATAATAAAGGGGATAGTGGGCATCCCAGTCTTGTGCCTCTCTGTAAAGTAAAGCTCTGAGATATAATCCCATTAGTAGTAACTGTAGCTTTTGGAGAATCATATAATACTGATACCCAGTGGATAAATGATTTTCCAAAGCCAAATTTATTTAAAACAGCAAAGAGGAAGGACCAGTTAACTTTGTTGAAAGCTTTTTCTGCATCCAATGATATAATAACTGCCTTTTTATCATGCCGCTGTGACATGCTAATAAGGTTAAAGAGTCTCCTAATATTATTAGTAGAGTGCCGATCTTTAATAAAGCCTGTTTGGTCGCTATGAATAATTGTCGAGATTACTGTTTCTAGTCTAGATGTGAAAGCCTTAGTGATAATTGTAATATCAGTATTAATTAGTGAAATCGGACGGTAACTTGATGGAAGGGTGGGGTCTTTTTCTGGCTTTAATAAAAGTTTAATTGCTGCTGTATTCATGTGTGGGCGTATGTAACCCTTAGTTTTAATTTCTGTTACTACTCTTAAGAATAGTGGAGCAAGCATTAACCAGAAGTGCTTAAAAAATATAGCCGGATAACCATCCAGGCCAGGTGCTTTGCCATTAGGCATACTATCTAGAGCACTGTACAACTCGTTTATAGTAAGTGGCGCATCTAACATGTCTTTATGTTCAGTAGTTAACTGAGGTATATTTAAGCCACTGAGGAATGCCTCAATATGCTCAGGGTTAGGCTTGTTAGTTTCTAAGTATAGGTTACGATAATAGTTATAAAAAATGTGATTAATTTCTTCTGGTGATTGTGTGCATTCACCAGTTGTCCCTTTAATCGCCGTTATAAGAGACTTTTCCCGATTGCGTTGAAGTTGGTTTGCAAGAAATTTACCTGATTTGTTATTATATTCAAAGTTGTTATATCTCAATTGTTGTATTATAAATTCTGTCTTTTTAGTTAGCATATCGTCTAACTGTATTTTTGTATTTTGTAAGTCAGTCCATATTTGGTTATTTGGGTTTATTGCGTACTCATCCGTCAGTTGTTTAATTTTATCTTCCAAGTCTTTTTCTGATTTTTGATCCTGTTTCTTTTTATAAGATGAATATGATATAATTTTACCTCTAATTACTGCTTTCCCAGTTTCCCAGAGAAGAGATGGCGATAGGTCTGGAGAGTCATTTATTTCCAAAAAGTCTGCCCATTCTTTTCTTATAATTTTGTCAAACTATGCGTCGTTTAGCAGTGAGATGTTAAACCGCCATGTCGGTGGTGATTTAAAGGTATAATCAACTTGTAGGGAAAGGGAGACTGGTGCATGGTCGCTAATAATAATAGGATGTATTTTTGTAACAGTTTTATCAGCAATAGAGTTATTTGTAAGAAAATAATCAATTCTTGAAAAAGACCGGTGCACAGCGGAAAAGAAGGTAAATTCCTTCTTATTTGGGTTTTTAAGTCTCCAGCTGTCGACGAGGCCAAAGTCATCCATATATTCCCCTATTACTTTAGCAGATTGTAATCGTCTACATGTTGTATTATTAGAACGGTCAATTAATGGATTTAAGACTGTGTTAAAGTCTCCTCCAATAATAATAGTAGAGTTCGCTGCTAAATCAAACAGCTGAGAGAAAAATTCATGGAAAAAGGCCGGATCATCATTATTAGGGGCATATAAATTACCAAGTGTATATATTTTATTAAATATAGTCACCTGAATAAAAATGTATCGGCCCTCTGGGTCTGTTATTGTATTATTTAAAGTAAAGAGTAAATTCTTATGTATGAGTATACAGACTCCTCTTTGTCTACTATTATAAGGGGCAGAGTACGCTTGGCTAAAATTCTTATCAATAAGTAATTTTTCTTCAGATTTTTGTAGGTGGGTTTCTTGTAGGAGGCAAATATCTGCTTTTAATTTTAAGAGATGGTCTAAAGTTTTTATTCTTTTTGCTTCTGAGCGAGCACCACAAACATTCCAGGAAACCAGAACTAATTTATGCATACAAACAATATAGACTCAGTCCTGTGTATATATCTGCATAGGCCATTTGTCAGTATTAGTATGTTATAGGATAGAATCAAAGTGGTTAGGTGGTTTATGTAATTTGTGTAAAATATGAGGTAACGAGTAAGTAAATATAACAGTGAAAAAACAGGTAGGGAGGTAAAAGTAAAGGAAGTTAAAGGGGGATTAAACATAAAAATACACCAATAACTGGTAACCTAAGCGAGATTTTTTGTTTAAATATACTTTAGATATAGTTATGTATTTAATAATATATTTATAATATCGCCTAAACATAATGAGTATTCATATTTAAGGTTTTATAACCACATATACAGTATATGTATACATCTAATGAGTTGGGGTTCCGGAATAGTTGGCCATCGATGTATAGTGGTTTAGGGCTTACAGCCATACTGCCCTGAGAACGCCCGATCTCGCCGATCTCGGAAGCTAAGCAGGGGGGCCTGGTTAGTACTTGGATAGGAGGGGACACACATTCTTGGATGACACTTCATTTGGTGGTATTCAATTGTGTGACCAGAGATCTCTGTAATAAATTCTCCTTGCAAGGACCCTCTTCACAGGAATCTCATCTTTGATTTATTTGTTATTTGGACACGCAAAAGATTACAAAACTTAAATATAATCCTTCAGTAATTTAAATCAATAATTCATTTAAAGAACATTTTATCTTAAAAAAAAATATTAAAAAAAATATTCATTTCTACTCATTTTTTCGCAGGAGAGGGACTAAAGAGCTACATGTTACTCCAGAGCCGCAGGTTGCAGACCCCTGAACTATACTATTGCTTACATTCTAGCAGTAAACTGAAAGTCAGATGAGCGCATTAGGCCAACATAAGCTTTAGTGATGTTAGCAAGGACTGGGCCACCCCATCAGTGCATCATGCTGAACCTAGCCAAAGCTACTTCAGCAATATTTCAGTGGACTGAAAGGGATTTTTTTCTGGTTCGTAAGCATTTTTTAGAACATATACTCAAACCAAACAATAAATATAATTATAAGAAATTTTCTTTAAAAAAACAAGAACAAAAAAACTATAGTGCTGGCAGAGATACAGTACCTTCCTATTACTGGTGATTTGCTACCATTCATAGTATTGTTGTTTGTTCTTTCCCATGGCTTCCTGGGCATGTCTGTAGGGGAAAAAAACACACGTAAATATTAAATTTATATATATATATATATATATATATATATATATATATATATATATATATATATATGTATGTATATATATATATATATATATATATATATATATATATATATATATATATATAAAATACGAAAAGTATGTGATGCCAGTGCATACAGTATACAACTTTCAATGCTAATTTGGATCTTCGTTGCCTGTGTTAGGAGATGCATTGCATTGGATTCTGCCCCATGGCCCTTCAGTATTAGCTGTTTGACTCTCCTGACACTCACCTGGTGTGCTACATGCAGACACTTTGGGGGTCGTTGTTATCTCACACTCTTCCTGTTGGATAGACAAGAGAGAAGAGAGACAGTCAGACGCAGAATACAACGTGAAATAAATAAAAAAAATAATAGTATACTAGTGAAACACAAAATGAGTTACATCACAAAGCTTTTTGGCCACAACTCTATACTGTATTGTCTATTGACTACATGCAACCCAAATGAGGCATGCCGAAAACTCAGAGCTCAGCACAAAGGAATTGAGCAGTGAGCTCAGACAGGAATGTTCTCAATGTTGTAATTGCAGACATGAAAATGAACAGAACAGATCAGATTAGACTTACTGATTTCTGGTCGGGTTCAGGTGAAGAGCCCTTTTCTGCAATTCTTCTTCTATAATAGACAAGAGTAACATTGAGACCTTGGTATGATTTCTTTCATCTCACATTTACAATACAATGCGACGGGGGCACACAAATGAACTGAACACAAAGAAAACTGTTTTTCAAATTGATATAATAATAATAAACAAACTATGATGGTACCTTCTTGCCAATAAAGCGCTCATCTCCTCCATGAGCCCGCCTCCTCCAGGTAGAGGGCCATTGCCTCTGGACTCCGATTTGGCCCCCGCAGTCCCAGCTGTCCCCAACAAGGCTGCTGCCAGAGCTGCCCCTGCATCATCACTCTGGAAACATTTTCCAAATTACTTCCTCTTGGGAATTCATGTTGTATAGTTTTGGACACAAATACTAGACAACTGACATGAAGACAGGTCAAAGATGTCACTTAAAAAAACAAAGCAGACAAAATATATTACTGTAATTTCTCAAGAATAAGACGCCTTTTTTGTTAAAAAAAATCATCCAAAATGTAGTTGATATTATACTGATGTATGACTACTCGCAAAATTCATCACATTATATAGATACCAGTACCCAGGGGTTGTGAAAAAAAAAGTGTACTTGGTTTCCAAATAGGACAAAAGTGGCCAAAGATTTAATGTAAACAGTAGGGATGAGTGGTTTTTATTTTAAGGTATCGTTACTCGCATTGGAGGCCAATACCTCTTGTGGCCAGTTTACAATCAGGAACTAGAAATGAGAAGAATATAATATTGCAGTTAATTTTATCCGTTTTTAAAGAATTATTTAAAAAATATATCTTTCAATGTTTTTTGGGGGCAAATTTTATGTATCAAAAGTAGACTTTACACCGATCTGATCGGCTAAATCGGGATTAGACGATCTTCTTGCATTTTTATGCAAAATCGTCTGTCTTTATTTGTCCCATTGATTAAGGACGTCATTGATTGGATCAGTGAAATAAGACAATAAAATATTATAATCAATGTTTATCAGTGTTATAAAAATAAAAAAATGTATTGTTTATTTGTTTTTTTTCTCCATGTATTCCAATTAGAGTCAATTATATGTTTGTTTGTTTTTTGCTATCCGTGGGCCAGGCCTGTCCTTTTCCCCTGAAAACAAAGGTGGTTGAGAAAATTTAAATGTTTTTTAAACAAATATATTGCTCCATCTTCTGATCGCATCAGTGATCGGTTATCGTTTTTTTGTTTTGTTTTTTTCAAACTCATAGCTTGCTGATCGGTGATTCGCCGAAAAATCCTGATCGTCTAAAGCCTAATCAAAAGTACTAATGGCATTGGTACTCCGTATCGGTATCAGCAATTACTCAAAAGTTGAGTACATGTACTGGTATTGGTCTGAAAAAAAGTGGTAGCAGACATTACTACAAGCTTTAGCCCCTGATACTAGCTAGCTAGCGCCCAAGTAGGTAAACAAGCACCATGGGAGCTAGCTAGGGCGCTAGCTAGGGAGCTAGATAGCTAGCTAGCTAGCACCTGGGGCTAAAGCCAAACTGTGGCAGGGTTTTTACTTTCTGGACCGGTATTTACCACCTCTGCATTGCTAGTAATCAGTAAATAATTGATATAGTTAAAGATCTTTAAGTTGGAAATGACAAAAATCTGACAAAAATGAAGACTTTTGCAAAGTTATATTATATTTGCGTACCATGGCTGAAACTGTTAAAAAAAAAAAAAGGAATTGACGTGGACACAAATGGCCTACACAAAAAGAAGAAATGTCTAAAAGTACAAGCTAATGCTCACCCTTGGCACTTTGCGCAGTTTAGCTCCTGCGAGGGCTGCAGCCAGGCCTGAGACAGGGCGGTCTTCTACAGGAGAGAAGAGGCCAGCGGGCAGAGGAGGTGCTGGGGGAGGTGTCGGGGCCCCGAGAGGAGGAGGTGGCCCGGGTGGGGAGGTCGGGGTCCCAACCGGGGTCAATGTAGGCGGCAGAGGGGGAGGCGGCGGTGGGGGAGGGTGTCCGGACGGCGTGGTGGGGGTGGCCGCCGGGGTAGCCGCCGCAGATGTCACAGTTGAGCCGGGTGGCAGGGGCGGAGGGGGGGGAGGGGTTGGTGTGGGTGTGGGTGTGGTCAACCCTGCTGGCTGCACATTGTCTATGGGTGAGGTGGTGGTTGAGAAACAAAGAAGAGTGTAAGGATAAAACTGTTGACCTTTAGTTTACAATACAAACAATGGTTTATATGCTTAAGAATGTAAAAACAAACAAAGAAGGGTATATTTTCCCCAAAATTGTGCAAAAATAAAAAAATTAAAAATAAGTTAGTTCTTTAGGGGCAGGGAAGCATGCAAGAGTGAGAATTTGATCATTTAATCTACATGGCATGTTAGTGTGTGAAATCCAATTGTCAGCTGTATGTAGTAAGGCAGGCAGTGCTAGTGAGGTACTGTTCAATAAATGGTTTAAGATCAATATTTCATCACTCCTAAACAAAGCGTCTGATCTCATCTGAAGAGCTTGTTTCACCATAAACATAAAAAGAAGCCAGGCAAACTTTACAAAACTCAATCTGTTTTTTTAGGGCACCCCTTAAACACATTGCAGGCCACAATCAATAATCTATGAAGGGAAGTGAACATGTCGAACTCGAGATAGTAGTTTAGTCCCAATCCATACAATCAGTTTGGTGATCTCTGGGTTCAAAGGTCATGAGAATAACTCTTGTGGCTAATGAAAACTAAAAGGTCAGTGGAGCACTGTGATTCAAATGGAAAACAAATGCGGCAAAGCAGGGACATCTGTCCTTTATTGTAAAATGTTATATTTCATTGAGTTGTCTAACAACAATCAGGTTTATTGTATAGGTGTTGTTTAAAAAAAAAAAAATAGAATGCTGTGTGAAAAAAAAGAAAGAAGAGGCACATTTAACAGACTTAAATGGAAAGTCATGCCAAAAATCTCCCTTTACAGTAATATGTTCTATGCAGCCCCACTAATCTAAACACAATATGCTGATAAATATTGTCTTTGTGGAATATGAGTTAAGCGGTGAAAAACACCTATTTCAATTTATCTCTGGGGGCGGGGGGGTTCATTTTGCCACTTGCTGTCGACTAAAAATGACATCACAGTTGTTCAGGGCTCAAGTAACTGAAGCTGAGCCGTGATTGGTTGCTACCTCAGCCGGAGCTTATTTAAACTGTGATGCAGTTTTCAGTCGACAGCATGTAGCAAAATGGCCGCCCTCTTAAATGGATAAAAAACAAGCAAGCTTGCCTCATATTGCAAAAACATAATATTAATTGTAATGCTGTGTTTACACTAGTGGGGGAACATACAACATATTATCGTACAAAACATTTTTGGATTGACTTCCCCCTTGACAAGTCTATATTTACTGTTAGCTAAATACGAAATAGCATGAGGACGCACTTTGAGATAAATGTCTATTGAACTGACAAATGATATTTAGAAAAACAAAAAAAGAAAAATAGGCAGAGCTTGAAGTGATTTGTACTTTGTAAAGATGACGGGCACACTGTTTAAAGACCAGACATATTGCACTTTCAGTCAACCTGCTGGATCTTTACTTTTAACTCATTCACTCGCAGCCATTTTCACTGAAGCAACCCTCTTTGCTCCCGGCTGTTTTACTGATTTTGCAAGGCCCACAGAATATTGTGTTCTATTGCTATGAAATAGATTAAAGCATCTTTTTTCATCAGGAAAAAAATGTATATTTGTATCTGTGTCCGTTTTGCAGTAATTAGCATTAGAACATAGCTAAGTTTCATCAACATGCAACATGGCCCTAGCTGAGCTCTTAAACTCTGCTGACACCTGCTGGTCGTTTTTTTTGTTGTTGCAATAACTACCATTGCTTTAAGCCACCACTTTAGGTCAGAGGCTGCAACAAAGCCATCTGTATGCTCTAGCATAAAAATAAAATAAAAAATACATTAAAAATGTATAAATACGTTTTTGGGACTCTGGCAATATTTAAAATAGGATGTTTTTATACGTTTTCGGGAGCAAATTAGTTAAGCAGACAGACACACGAGGAGCTTTTGAGAAGACTGAAAGGCCTGAACAACGCGGCTATGGCTCTATATAGAAGTCTAATCAGCTATGATACAGCTCATAAAGAACGAGATCAGGATGAATGATTACTGTTAGTATGTGAGTTAAAGGCAGTGAACGACAGCTGGGAGAAAAGCAAGAAAGTGGGCTGGAAGCCTTACCCTGGGACTGCGGCTGATCAGAGGACCCTGAACGCAGTTGGTGGGTTTCTTGGCTTGCTGCTGCGTCTGAATCCCCAGGTCCTGATGGGCCCATGCCCAGAGAGAGTGTGAGGTGCTCAGCGGAAGCAGCGGCCAAGGGCGCTGTAGAGGGAGAGGGTAAATCAGGAGCATGGGATGAGGAGGGGGGAGACGAGACGCACGAATAAGAATGGGGTGCTAAGGGTGAGGCGAATGGTGGCGGGGTGGGCGGAGGTGGCGGGGTCGGGCAGGCTATGCCAACCGGGTGGCTGTGTGGCATGGTGGTGACTGGGGAAGGTGCTGGAAACATCGGTGGGCCATTGGGAGATGGCGATGGGGGCTTCTGGGTGAGTGGGGATGAGGTCGCAATGGGGATGAGTGGCCGTGGCCCTGCAGCCTTCTCTGGTGGACTACTTATCATGACCGGGGGTGACGGGGGCAAGGGAGTGAAATTGTAGGCTGAACACACCACGGGCTTGGGCGCGGTGGTTGGGTTGGGGGCAGGAGCAGGAGGTGGTGCTTGGGCAAACGCCTGCTGTCTCCTTGGGACGGTGGCGTAGTGGGGAAGGACTGGGTGGAAGGCAGAGCCGAGTGAGGTGGCAAAACGGGAGGCCGAGTGCCTCAGAGGTGGTGTTGGAGGCGTCGCGGATGAGGATAAAAGGGCCCCTGGAGCTGGACAGCTCAATGTGGATGGAGATGCCGGTGTGGATGATGTCCTGCAATACTCCTGAGGAGTGGGGCTGTACAAAGTGCTTTTAAATGCTAGTTGCACGGACAGACATGGTGAGGGACAACAACACAGGGCAGAAGGGAAGGCACCAACGCAGAAAGGAGGCAGCCATCGTGCACACAATGGAAGGACGACAGGTCAGGAGAAAGAGATGGAAGGAGGGTGGAGGGAAAAAAAAGAGAATGGAGCAGTGAAGCAAGAGAAAAGAGCACAGGACCTAAACCACAGTTTGATTCCAAGGTATTTAATGCATTTCAATACGCTGAGGTGATGTCGCTTTGTTAGTGGACAGATGTTGAGACAGAGCTGCAGAGGTGGTAAATCCAAGTCCAAAAAGTAAAAACTTTGCCAGAGTTTGGCTTTAGCCCCAGGTGCTAGCCAGCTAGCTCCATAGCCAGCTCCCATGGTGCTCGTTTACCTGCTATTGAGCTAGCTAGCTAGCTAGCACCGGGGGCTAAAGCCAAACTGTGGCAGGGTTTTTACTTTCAGGTGCTAGCTAGCTCCCATGGCGCTCGTTTACCTGCTAGAGAGCTAGCTAGCTAGCTAGCATCAGGGGCTTAAGACAAACTGTGGCAGGGTTTTTACTTTCTGGACCTGGATTTGCCACCTCTGCTAAGCTGTAGAAAACAAAGAAGACTTGCTCAGAGAGCTGACTAAAACGGATATTTCGAAAAAAGCAAAAAGCCAAACACAAACATCATCAAGGCAAGCCGAATAACACAAATTTACTTGTCCATACAAAACGTATCAATCCATCTACTTTCTGTACCGCTTATTTTCATTAGGGTAGCAAGAAACTACCTCAGCTGTAATGTACATGTGGGTGAGAAAAACAATAAATGATGCCACCAAAGTTGATGCAGGAACACAGAAATATTTAAATGCGACACCATTTCAAGTTAAAATGTGATTGTGCAGTTCCAAGAGCAAGAAAATTACATATTGGACCAAAAGTTGCTTAGTACAAAAACAAAACAAAAACAAAAAACTATGGATGTCGTAACATAATTGGTCACAATTTGAAACAAACAGTAATCCCATAGTTTACATACTGTATATTTATAAGATTTGTGTTCATGTGATAGTATTTTGAATAGGGCCGACCAATATGAATCTTTTGAGAATTCCGATATTTAGTAGAAAAAAAAAAAAAATATATATATATATATATATATATACAGTATATATATATATATATATATATATCCATCCATTTTCTTAACCGCTTTTCCTCTCAAGGGTCGCGGGACGCTGGAGCCTATCCCAGCTGGCTTCGGGCAGTATGGATAAATAAATGCATGAGAGACAGCAGAAGTGATGTATTGTATGTATTGGACTGAACGCCTTGTTTGCGTCATGTGTGACTTCTCCCAGCTAAATGCTCTGACATCTCATGCCTAGCTAAATTCATAATTTGATCCTCGCTAACCAGATTCAGTGAGCATCCTTACTTCTACTCCAGTACACACTACTTCCTCATTATCCTTCCCTACATTTTTCCTATTTTTTTATTTATTTATCATTACCATGAAAATCCTGACTCATATTTTCATTCTCAATTATCAATTCAGCCATTCTCCAAGCTTTTCAATTATTATGCTCTGGGGACATCACATGACCAAGAAACTAGGGCCCGGCCGATATGCATTTTTTTAGGCCGATGCCGATACAGATTTTTTGCAGAAAAAAATACCGATTGCCAATTAATCTGCCGATTATTTAACAATACATATTTAATGCATACAATTAATTTAATGCATCCAGAGTACAGAAAAACGTTGCACTTGGGAAGAATCTGTGCCTTTGCATAGTGTTATCTTACCTGTGGGTATGTGTTCCCACAGCATTTGTGTGTGAATATTTGTTATATGAAGGAAAAACACTCCCAAAGTCGATACTAACTTCCAGTTAGCATTTTAATGGGATCCTCGCTTCGCTTTTAGCATAGACTAGCAATGTTTTAAAAATGAAGAATGTTTTGTATTTAAATATACTTTGGATGTCATTCTTAGCGTATTTTTTTGGTTTTACAGTTAACTCCAACTGGTGTGTCATTAAACAGCTTAAAGGACGCTTAGGGACAACAGAATAACCAGAATAAATACGCTAAACACTTGCTAGTTGCTAATGCTATGCAAACGAAATGGAGCATTCAGGGTACCTCCACAGCATCGGAAACTTAGGATTTCTTCGATGATAATGTTAAGGGGAAAATAATCGGCCATTTGGCTCAATTGGCCGCTTGTTTTGGCCGATGTTTGAAGGGCAATCATCGGCCGATTAATCGGCCTCGGTTGGGCCCTACAAGTAACCTGCCATAATTAATGCAAACATACACAAAAACATCAAGCACACCTTCATAAACCTTAGGGGCAGTTCTACAAAAAATAAATAAATCTCCTCAAACTTAATGAAACTTTAAACCTATTAAACAAAAAAATCCAAGGTGATTCTTCCAACAATTTAAAAAAAATCAAAATATCGCCTTAAACCAAACATTTTTATTTATATATTGAAACCACAATTACAAAATGGTGAAAAAGCATCATGGTATTACTCACACACGCATGTACACACATGATGAAAGTTAAATGCTAGTAGCACTAGCCAATTATTTTTGAGTATATCTTGTCATCATAGTTTTGCATCCTCACTCCACCCCCTGATCTGAAGGATTTTGCAAGCACTCTAACTAACACACACAATCACCCGGAGGGTCTTACACCAGCATTTTCCCTGATGTATTTTTAGCTTGTGAGTAACACTGCTGAACTGTGTCAGCCTTCATGTGTGGTCATGCGTGCATATGCTAATATGCCAACATAGCAATGAAGCATGCCCACAACGCTGCCATCTTTTTTTGACCCAGTCGTGAATTGTAATTCCCTTCTTCTTTCGGCAAATCAAACCCAAACCGATTTCATCAGTTTGTTATGGATTACAGGCATTGGATGAGCGCTGTGCTTCATGCAGCTTCTCTGTAATCTGCTTGATGCAAGTGTCAACATTTGAATCTAAGAATGTGACATTTTTTGTACTTATAGTTCTGTATATGAACAGACATGGATGCCATGGCAATATTCGGCTTTCAATCATTTTCAATGGTATTTGTTAACTTTTACTAGTCGTGAAACCGCAAGTGTAATATAGTTTCCATAAAACGGTAAAACTGATGTGGAGGTGGTAGCATCATGCTGTGTGGTTGTTTTGTTGTCTCTTGAATATGGCACGACAAGGTTGACCTAAGACCTTATAGTAGGGATGGGCGAGTACTGATACCAGGTATGGGTATCGGGCTGATACCCAGCTTTTTCAAGGTGTTAGTACTCCTGACAGGTGCCAATAACATTATCAGAATAGAAAACTGCCATTCATTTCATGCAATTTGAAGGAAAAACATATTGACATGTTTTTTTTAACTCCAATATTTTACAAACCCTAAACGTTGTCCAATAAACATATGCTTAAAAAAAAGATCTGCAGTTTGTACTTCTTAAACTTTTATGCCAATATTTTCCATTTTAGTGAAAATGAATATCGGCTCCAAATATTGGTTATCGCCATCCTTGACTGCTAATAATCGGTATTCGTATCGGCCCTGACAAAACCATATTGGTCTTTCTCTAGTCAAAAGTACTAGTGGGATCAGTACTTAGTATCGGTGACTACTCAACAGTTGAGTACTCGTACTGGTATCGGTCTGAAATCAAGTGGCATCTTACATTCTTACTTTGTAGTTGCTACCTCTTTTCAGCCATTTCTTATTCAATCATGACAACGACCCCCAAACATCCTGAACATCTATGGTGGTTGTGACTGCATTAAGGAAGTTTAAATGTTAAAATGACAGATTTTTACACATCTATATGATGTGTAGAGCAAGCCCTAACTGCGTCGATAAGCCTCTTCTAAATAGAGGTATTTAGGGCTCTCTGTATCATTGCATTATTCGTGTAGTTGGTAATTTCCGTTTTATTTACAATAAATTAATACATGTAGAGCTTGTCCTTATACGGTAAAGTTTTAAAAAGTAATCTTTGCTAGCCTGTAAATGTGGCCACTTGCCAGAGGAGATTCTGTTGGCTCGTGCTCGTACAGGCCTGCGCAATTCATGCACGAAAATCATGGTGGCTGCATTTGCGCTTTAGTCCAGAGGTGGCAGTCGTGTGTAAAAAAAAAAAAAAAAGTAAAAGTGTCAAAGTCCTTGAAGGGACATTCAGTGATATCTAGCGCCTTCTAGTGGTGGACTAATAATTCATTCATTTGAAAACTGACTGTTTTTGTCAATAGTATGCAAAAAAATATGTTGCATCACATTTTTTATATATATATATATATATATATATATATAATCATATGTCTAGTAATCACTTATTATATTACATGGCTGTAGTCTCACCTTGCTATGTTTCGCCGCCATCTTCCTGCTACAGATGCCCAAAGGACAACTTTGTGAACGTCATTAGCCCCCCGCCAAAAACATTAATTGACTAATTGACATTTACTACGGACACTATGGCCAACAGATGGCAGCATTGTATCTCTTTTCAATGGGCTCCCGGTAGTATGAAATTAAAATGAAACATGACGAATCTGATGAATGAAATAGAACGTTTTCAAGGACGACGTGAATGACCAAGGCCTTTGTCACATTAAATCCAATTCACAGAGCGTCACTAAATAAAAAATATTAGTGTCAAAGTCATTGTTGTGCAGAAAATGTATCTTTTCACAAAAAGCTTGCTGTCCTTATCTTTTCAATTTTCTCTCAATGTCACTCAAATTACCTATTTTCAAATGGTGATTACTAAAGAATGGAATAAGGTAGAAACATACTAATTTTCCTAAGGAACTAAACCAAACGGTATTATGTAAAACAAACAAACAATTGGAACACTTCCAAGAAATCATCAAAAGCCCAATATTGGCACAATAATGACATCTTCTATAAACGCAACTCTACAATTATGTCCTCATACAGCATCACCCATTTCCCCAACACAATATACACTTAATTAAAACCCTGTAAAAAGTCTTTGTTAATTTCCTCCAAATCCATTTACATTCTCTTCAAAATGCTGGTGCAGCCTTAGGCACTTCAATTTATCTTCAGCGTTTAATTAGTTAAGGAACACACTATGTGGTATCCACTGTTGGAATACAAAGGCGATCTCTGATGTAAAACAAATTTGGGGAGTTTAACTCTTTGAGACAATATCAGATACTTCTTAAAAATAACCAAATATGAGTCCTCACAAAATATTGAGCACAATGAAGACATTAACTGACTTACCATATAAAATACATTAGATTGTAGTTACCACAAAGTGGACTTTGTGTTAGTTTGCAGAAGCTCAAAAGCTGCCATGCTTTATGAATACATTAGAAAAGGATTAGGGAAAATATTAATATCATTGCAACAGACTTAAAACCTAACAGAGCACGTGTGGCTAAAAGCGAAGTGCATCACTCACCAGCATTGGAGATGCGTCTCCCTCGTTCCCAGTCGTGCTGCTCTCTGTCCAACTGCTCTTGCTGCTCCTTCTCCTGCCGCTCTCTCTCCACCTTCTCCCTCTCCAGCCGCTCACGCTCGGGGCGCTCCTGCTGCTCCTGACGTTCATGCTCCAGTCGCTCCCTCTCGGCCTGCGCCTCCCTTTCTCGAAGCTCCCTTTCCTGACGCTCTTGTTCCTGACGTTCGTGCTCCTGACGTTCCCTCTCTTGCATCTCTCGCTCAAGGCGCTCTTGCTCCTGACGTTCACGTTCTTGACATTCGCGTTCCTGGCGCTCTCTTTCCACCTCCTTTTGCTTCTGCAGCTCCTGGAGCTGCCTGGATAGAAAAATAATAATAAAAGGAGACAATTTTAATAGTACACATGAATTTAAATTCCGTAAATTACAGTAAATGTCAGAATGGATAGTAAAAACATCCACATATTGTAATGGCTTTGATTGCTGTGAACATTAATAATAATAATAGTAATAACAATAATAATAATAATAATAATAATAATAATAATAATAAATGTCAGATGGGGAAAAAAACAATGAGTAAAAAAAAGTTCATTAGTGTGGGCCAGGTCTTGACCCTTACTGACCCACAAGCAACTACTGATGACATTATGTAACGCTCAATATTATTATATAACACTTGCTAGTTGCTACTAGGCATAACAGCCATGTTATGCAATCTAAAATTTAGGTACACAGGACGCTGAAATCTGCAATTGGCACACTATCCTTTACTGAACAACAACAAAAAAAGATATACAATTAAAGAGCATAAATTATTTCTAAAATATATTCATACACATATTTTAAATGTTTAAAATGCTAAATAACATGTTGAGCAGGAAGCAGGTGGAAGTTGCTGTGTATTTGAATGTGTTTATTGTGTGAAATTCACAGGTTGGCCAGTAGGTGGCAGCAGTATGTAGTGTGAGCCATGCGCGTGACATGTTTCACAGGCTTGAGGCAAAAACAGACTTTCTACTGGTTTTGTATCTAATTTGGTGAAACTGCAATAATGCTTGTAGAGAAGTAAGCTGTCGCTGTAGCAGTTGGCTTGCACATTAACAGACTAGCAGTGTATACAAAAATAATAATAATTTCAACAGACTTGGTGTAACCAATTCTCGCCACCTAAGCGCAGAATGTTTCTGTTGATGATAGCAACACGCCCAGTCCATGAGGTAGAAAACAGCCTCAAACCATGATGCCCCTTCACTATACTTCACAGTTGGGATGAGGTTTTGATGGTGGTGTGCTAGTGTTAATTTTATCCGCCATTTTTAAATTTAGTCTCAGATTTAGTCCAATTTCAATCACGCTTGTTAGTTTTTATCATAGTAAGTCAACCTCATCTCATTTTTATTTAGTCCAATATTATTATTATGATTTTTGTTATTTTTATTTTTATTTTTTATAAATCTAGCATTTTAGTCTTTATTTTAGTCCAAGAAAACATTTTATTTGTCTAGTTTTTGTCAACAAAAACTGTCATTTTAGTCTAGTTTTAATCAGGAAAATCATTTAAACCCTGTATATATATTTTTGTCAGCAGATTATGTTGAACATTTCGTATCTAAAACGATTTCACATCAAATTTTCTCTCATCTCTTTGATGAAAAACAATTTGACACACAATTACAGTACATCGACAAGTGGCTACTACGACTCCATGCTATGAGCTATTACATTAGCATTAGCATTAGTTAGCGGTCGTATTAACATTATTCTTGGAATGTTTTTTTAAAAACTTTTTTCTCTCTCAACTTTTCACCATGACTCAAGCTCCTGTCTGTCTCATGTGTTTGTGCATGTTACACTTGCTAGCTGCAGATTTGAAAGGGTGTGTGTCACTGTGTGTCACATGACGTGACAGATTAGAAGAGACAAGGTTTAACAAAATCTAATAATTTCCGTCTCGTTTTTGTTCACGAACTAAAATGTCCATAGATTTTAGTCCAGCTTTTATTAAGTGTAGTACATTTTCATCTCGTCTTCATTAGTCGACGAAAATCCATACTGATTTAGTCCCAGTTATTGTTTATTAATTAGGTTTTTAGTCTAGTCTAGTTTTAGTCCTGTGAAAAATGTGTATGATGTCATTTTTGTTTAGTTTTTGTTGACGAAATTAACACTAGTGTGCTGTGCCCTTTTTTTCCATACACAGCATTGCGTTGACAGCAGATGTCTTCCAGTGACATCAACTTTTGTTTTACTTAACATTGATTTGTCAACAAAGATGTTAGCACCTACCCTCAAGTATTTAGCAAACCGTCTGAGATTCTTCTTCACCACATTGAGCATTCTGTACTGTTGTAGTCATCAGGATTACCACTCTGAGAGAGATTAGCAACAATGCGGACTTTCCCTCCCGCCCCATTTATAGACACCCTGTCTTATCATGGCCTGATGAACATCAAGGTTTTTAGAGATACTTTCAGCCTGATGCAAGTCAAGAATTCCTCATTGTGGGCATTCTGAGCGCATATTTGTGCGAGGCATAGTTCACATCAGGCAAAGCTTCTCAAGAACAGAAAACTCAAAACTGGTGTGCATTTTATAGGGCAGGAAAGTTTTACTAACATCTGCAATCTTCTAACTCCTGACCCTGATTAAGTCTTGGAGAAGTCATTTGCTTAGGGGTTCGCATATATATATATATTTTACATCAGCGATTTGTAAAAAAGCATCCAATATGTATTTTATTATGTAAAGGGAAATAGACTGGAAGTGCTTACAACTCAAGGTCAGAATATGGTCAGTTGGTCACTCATACTGATTTCACTGAAATCTGATTCACAAAGAAAAAATAAAGAAAAAATCAAATATTGCTTCATTTTTACACAGTTGTTCCCTTTTTCCATTTGTACACCATGTTCTGTTTAGCCCCAAATAAACGTCTTAAAGTATAAATTAGTTCAAATACATACACACATTACTCTTACAGTGCAGTATCTTCCATTCAGACCAAGCCTGCCACATGTGCTACTTGAATGAATCATCACCAAGTACTTTCCCACTTGGTTTCAGTGGTTATTTCATGCAGTGAACACATCATAGAGATGTAAAGTAAACCAGGATTCTCAATCCAGCTCTTTCTGTGGGCTATGGTTGCTCCTCTGGGGTCTTCCCCCTCTACACTATTCACTCAGTTAGTAAATGAGGCCCAGTGGGAACATCTGCACTGTAATAGCAGCGGCAGAACATCTTCATGATTAAAAACCGCATATGATGTAATGGAGTTACGGTTGTCACAAACAGGGTAATTGGGCAGATCAGAGAGGGCCACATTTTATATTCATTTCACAAGTATGTTGAGAAATTATCACATTGCCCAAATTTATGACAGTTTATTTGTCAGGGACTAACTTGTGTAGTAGTGTTATTAGACTTCCACAAAGATTGTTTGCAGGTTTACCATGCAAATATATGCACAGAAAATGTTTCGGTAAATAATGTCTTGCCATGAATTCAAGAATGTGCATATTGTATCATTTTTATTATCATATTTGGCCCTAGAGCAGGCATTCATATTATCATATTAATCAAACCATTTCAAAACGTGACACTGACTAGGAAAACATGGATGGACATAAACAAGGTTTTTTTTTTCTTTTAGAGTTGTCAAACAATTTTTGAAATCAGATTAATCACATTTTAGAATTTTGATTAACCACCATCAATCACTTAATAAAAAAATTGCCCGCCAAATTTAAAGAGCACCTATTATTATTATTATTTTTTTGGGACATTTAATGTTGTGAGGATGTCTTTTGTGAAAATTGTATCCACTGCACACGCTCATCCTCCTCTTTTTGTAATCAGTTAATTGCTTGCATAATTTAAAATGGGAAAAAAATGACCACAATAGTTTAACATGAACAAATATTCTGAATGTCATATGCAAACATTTATTAAATGCATTACTTAAATGCATGTAGTTATGTCTATTGCTCAAACACAACCTGTGCTACATTTAATGGAACCATCCACTGTCAGCTAAAAGATCTGCGGTCAAAATTAATAGTGTGATTAATCTGCGTTAATACATGATTAATGCAATCATTTTTAATGATTAATTAATTAGTTAACGCTTTAACTTGTTGTTTTTTGCAGGAACCTGAAGTATGGGTTTTATTAAACAATAAAAAAATGACTATAATGAATGAACAATTGTTTTTTTTTAAATTAATATAATGAACAGTTTTGAATGTTTCTTAAATTCACATTGTGTTATTGGCAAATTGCATTTTCTAGCTAAATTAATCTAAAAATTAAAACAAGCTCTACTTCAAAAGTAATTTTGAGAATATTTATTGTGCAGAATCAAAATCAAAATTCAGAACTCTAAAACTTGTGAAAACAAACAACATTACTGATATTATAAATATTTATTTAATAATATACTTTTGACCCTATAGGCCCCTCCTGGCTGACGAAGCCTAGCGTACAGTAATTCATTTTCGGTTTCTGGTGCAGTTTAGCTAGTAGATATTCTCTTCATATTCCAGACATTTAATTTGCCTGCTGGTTTGCTGACTAAAGTTGGATACGCTTGTCTTTAATGCCGTTCTGGCCAGACGTCTGTCAAAAGTATACTCAATCACTCAATCACTTATTTCCGGTGTTAAACGCACCAGTCGTGTCAATCACAGGTTAGCTTAGAATTTAACATGGCTTGTAGCTTATGTATGAAGGGGACAATTACTGTCAGGTTCAAACCGGACCGGCTTTGACCGAAGTAGAGGAAGGCCTCCTCCTCCTGCTTCGACAGAAAGAAAAGAAAAAAAAGTTTGAACATCGCTTGTCAATCTGGTGACTGGTGGTCCATTCTCCACATCTGTTCCTTTAGGCCTGTTGCTCACAGACTGCAACGATATTGTTAATAGCTCTACATTATTTGTATTTCACCATGTTGTACATGGCGTAGTAAGAAGAAACTCCACAACGCCAAAGCTCTACAAGCTAGCTGGTGCGGCGCAAGTACTCGAGCCTCAACCTACGACACAGTAGGTATCGTGAAAGACGTGCGAGCGTCCAGCCAAGCAAACCTCCTCTCGATTCACAGTTTTGTTATTCAATGTGTTTTGATGAAGCGCTGCTTATTTCAATTCTTGTCTACTAACAACTTCAAACAACTTGTTGACTTGGTAACGGGAGGAAATAAAACTCTGGACCTTTATGTATGCCAATGTGAAAGGAACAAACGTCTTTTCTTCGCTACCTCCTCTGAGGAATCTGACCATAACTTCATTCACTTTGCGACCACCAATAAGCCGCCGGTGGCACAGCAGGGGGCCAATATAATAGCTGTGGTTTGGTGTAAATACACAGAAGAGGCAATGCAGGAATGTTTCAAAGTCAAACTGTTAATTGTGTTTAAAGTGTTATGTTGGAGTTGTATTTATGTATAGCACTTTGTTTTTCAAAGTACTCTGTAAAGCTAAGTTGGGTTAGTTGATTTAAAAAAATAAATAAATTATTCCATGCCTAACCCAGTTTACATTAGGCCTGGGGAAAAAAATCGACCAAGTCGGTTGGGTCGACCACAAAAATTGGTAGACGAAAAAATGCATGCGTCTAGGCTATTTTAATAATTTTAAAAAACATATTTGCGGCACCTGGAAGTTGCCGGAACCAATAATTTGTAAATAAATAAAAGAGTTCCAATGATTTTATTGGAACCAAACACACGTAAGATGGCGGCCCTACGTGTGTCAGCAACAGGAAGGCCGTATCTACTATAGCATAGAGCAAGACTCCCACAAGTTTTTTTTTTCCACTCCTCCATGTAGCGTGCAGGCTAAGCCATCCAGCGTTTGCCATAAGGACTATTACTATGGTTTTACGCCACCAAATGTGCAATAACCGAGCCAAATTGACCCAGTTGGCCACAATACATTTAACAACAGACGCAAGGGAGTTTGCAAACGCGGACGCTGGCGGACCTTAGAAACGAACTCACTTTGCAATACCACTGGCTAGGTTAGCATTCGCTAGTAGCATTATCAAGTACGAAGCTACAATAGCGAGTACTCATGATGTTTATGGATTTAAAATGGGATGGAACCAAAGAAAAGCATCAGGATCCTGGAGCATAAAGTAAGTTATTTAAAAAACCTTTCTACGCGGTTAGTATGCTGCATCAATGGCCATTGTAGGATTCGACAACTCAATATTTTTCAACGAGACAAGCGAATACGTCAGGCTTAGTAAACATACGATGAAGATAAAGCGTTATTAAAGTGCACTCCATTTAACATTTTGATTAAATTGGATTTATCATATGTTGGACTATGAAGTGATTTTCAGGAAAAATACAATAAGAAATGAGTTTGTTCAGGGCTAATACTAATTGTGATTGTTAATCGTTGAGCATAGGCTAATTTTATTGGCAGGAGATAAGGAACAATGAGTATTTATATCAACTAAATTCAATTTACGTTCAAGCTTAGTGGACTTATAAAAAAAAAAATGCAAAGTTTTTTTTTGGGGGGGTGCATGGCGATTAACTGATGGAATAATCGATAGGAGACTCGATTTTTTAAAAAGCCGTTAGTGACAGCACTAGTTTACATAATACACCATAATGTTACAAGTCATGACCTAAATCTAACCATGGAATTTTTATCCAATAATTATAGTTGACGATGCAAAATACTATAGAAACTGAAGCCCTCGTATCACTTTATTTGAACTACTAAGTAGTACAAATACAGTATACTGCTTACTTGGCCGTATTTGAAGTCTTGTCAAAAATGGGTCCGATTTTTTCAGTCCACGTAAAACGTAGCTATAATAGGAATAATTTCCTCCACTGTTTTCCCAAATCGATCAACATCATTCATCGTTAAAACTTAGTTTTCATTTCATCAGTGTTTAATTTTCAGGGATTATTGTCATGAAACTAGAACATGCTTTTTTTTAAGCACATACTGTATTTTGGCCAGTCAATCATGAACATCTATTCTGGATAGGCGTTAGTCTTCAATAATATCCGTAGTTTTGTCACTAGCCACTTAGAAAGTTGCTAAAAGTGTATGAAAAGTTGCAAAAATGGTGATCTAGTGAAGAAAAAGAAATGTAAACCTATAGTGTACTTTGTCTGAAGCATTGCTTCATTTTCATTCAACACATCGGTTGATGAAGTGGAAGCGCTTGATGCTCAAGACTCCTTTGTAGCCATAAAAAAGCTCAGATGTTTACAAAACGCATCAGCGTTTGCCAAACTCAACATAAAAAAAGCCAACAAAGCTGATAATTGTTTGCTTTAACCTCATTATAATCTTTTCCACAGAAGATCCAGACAAAACAAACTTGATGTAAGAGGAAATCAGCATTTTCCACTCAAAATGACTCATAGTACAAAAAGAGGCTGTCGTTTATCACGACACCCTCGGTTTCCTGTCCATTTTGGCTGTTCGGCAGATGTCACGCGACAGTGGAAGATATTCCAAGTCCTAACATTACACTCACATTCTTGAACAGTGAGAACAGCTTCTCCCACTGCCAAAAGTTTACAAGTAGAGCACGGTTTCATGAAAACTGGCAGCAACTTAAGAAAACCTTCATGTATTCATGACTCAAAGCCACTGGCATATAAAGCTGGAAGCACAAAGAAATGACTGTCATAATCAATACCTTCTTTTATCATTTATCTCATTCTCAAAATGAGAATAGAGGACTGTAATTAACAACAAACTCTAAGAGGCTGATGCATTGATTAAATCAGGGTCACGTTAAACAAAAAATCTCATTTGAAAAAATAGAATTGTGTTGGTTTGTTACGTTCAAACTCACGGGAGGCCAAACGTTCTTGCTTCACCCCAATCGACCTAGAGGTGTGTCTTGATGCTTTTGTGCACATAGAAAATTGAGAAAGTCAACAAATGTCTTCCCATCCATCTTGGTGGGAAACATCAGAGGGTTCAACGCTGTGAAAAGCCCTCTGCTCTGTTTAACTGGCATCTTACTCGCCCCCTGACAAGAGTTGCCGAGGAAACCGTTGCGCAAGGGAGCGTGGGAGGCAGTGAGGTCTGAATGCTATACATACATACATACAAGTTTCTTTCCTCTTTGCAGGAACTTCCTATAGACCTCTTTAATGGCTAAAGTTGTGTCCCGCCAGGCATCCTGGAAACGTTGATGATACTGTACTGTAAATGCTGTCACTATTGTTTGGCAAAAAAATATATATTAAAAAAATCCAACAGTAAATTCAATTTGTTTGAATGACTTTGGATCTATGAACCCAGTGAAATTAGGACTGAATGATTAGTTTTGCACATTTGCGTTAATATGTAATCAAATCATGTCCACATATGATGTCCACATATTACGCAAAAAAATAATTGGTAGAGTACTGGCTTCTCACTCCATGTGACAATTTTAAATAGTAAATAACAGACCCAGATACAAATTGCAGCACTTCAGCAATGACAGGATGGCGATAAAATGTACCAAAAGAGCTTTTATTGTGCTCTAACAGACTTGAAAATAGAACCGAACCCAAAATGGAATGACAGCAACACTCTAATCCAGGGGTGCTCAAATTTGGTCCTCGAGAGCCCCTATCCAGCCTGTTTTCCATGTTTCCCTCCTGCAGCACAGCTGAATCTAATGATCAGCTAATCAGCAAGCTTTGCAAAAGCCTGATAACGATCCTGATCATGAATCAGGTGTGTTAGTGGAGAGAAACATGGAAAACAGGCTGGATAAGGGCTCTCGAGGACCGAACTTGAGCACCCCTGCTTTAAGCAATTACAGCAAATGACACTGTTAATTATAGCAATGCAATGTCCCAATCCATAAGAAAACTGAAGAATGATTTCTGTACCTGTTATAAGCAAAAGTCAAAGCTATTTGTAAAATGTTTATGGACATGAAACAAGTTAACAAAGTTATTAATGTGAAACTAATGAGCTTAATAACTTGAACTGTGAAGCAATGATGAGCTGAAAGCTCGTTGGGTACAACAACTTCCCTCTGGGGAGAATACAAATATTGTGAGCAGTTGTAAAAACTCAGGACAAACCGGGAAAACCAGGTGCAAATGGCTTTGTCATCAGTTTTCAGATGAAACAAGACACCGAAGCAAGGCAGTCACTTTCAGCCATTACTTAATGTGAGATATGTTACATAATGGAATATGGCAATTGTAGGATGTTCCAAAAATGTTAAATGGCCCTTGATTAAAAAATGTCTCGCTAACCCTGCTATAAAAAAGGTGTAATTTATAGCTTTTAGCTACATGTGATACAAATCAAATGACTGGCATGTGTATGTTATCAAAAGACAGAAGGCAATTCATATCAAGAGAAATGGCATACATAATTTATTCACTGCTTGCCATGTTTATGCTCTCTTCAACATTACACCTCTGCACAGAAATTCTGCCAAGAACAAAAATGGCATTTAACTTTTCCCAAAACACTACAGCTCTGATTTTTACATTTTTTGATGGTGGAACATTATTCACTAATATTATGAAAAATTCATTTGTTGCTTCAGTTTAGAGTCTTAGAGTACTTCAGGAGTGAGTATCAAACTGTTAGCCCGTCACATTAACTCATTTGCTCCCAAAAACATATACATAGGTTCTATATTAAATATTACCATGCTTTCAAAGACGTATTTATATGTTTTGTTTTGTTTTTTATGCTAGAGCATATAGAAGGCTTTGATTCAGCTTCTGAACTGCAGCGAACGGTTCAAGCAATGGTAGTTATTGCAAAAACGGCCAGCAGGTGGCAGCAGAGCAAAAGAGATCAACCAGGGTCATGCTGAAAAAAAAGCTCATTTACCCACAGCTCTATACAGATTTGTGAATAATGATTAAACTTACCTATATTCTAATACTAATTCCTGCAAAAAAGAAACACATAGAAATATTTAATTATATATGTTTTTTCAGATATAAATATTTAATTATATATATTTTTTCCAGATGAAAGAAGATACTATAATCTTTCTTTTGGTAAGTTTCATGTTTTTATAGCAATAGAACACGATATTCTGTGGGCCTTGCAAAATCAGTGAAAATCCAGTAAAACAGCTGGGAGCGAAGGGAGTTGCTTCAGTGAAAATGGCTGGTAGTGAATGAGTTAATCAGTACCCAAGTAGATTTCAGTTTCAAAAAGTTTTGTGACCGCTGCGCAATTCAGCTTGTATATTTGGAATGCTACCAAAATAGTTGGTCGGAAAAAACACTTCAAGTGTCACACAAAATGTTGACGTTGGACCTGTCAGCATGACGACATCACACTAGACTTCAATATATCGTGCAAGACCTCAGTGTATGTCACAAGAGAGTTTACTTATTCTTGAAGAATAAAATCTTGAGGCATTTGGAAGACAATAGATTATTGTAGACTGACATTTGTTTTGTTATGCATTAGAGGAGCAACGATTGACCCAATAATCAAGAATTAAACACATATAAAATTAATTGCTAACTTTTTGGGAAAATCCAGTAATCTTTGTGACCTAATTTAATTTAAAGGGCAAGTCAATCCCAAAATGTTCTATTCAGCCCCACTAGTTGAAACACAGTATTCTGATTAACAGTGTGTTTGTGCATTATAAATTAAGCAGCAAAATCCAGCTATTTTCCTCATCTGAAGGGGCGGCCATTTTGCCACTTATTGTTGACTGACAATGACATCACAGTTCAATCACGGCACACCCACTTTCTGAAACTGAGCCGTGATTGGTTGTTACTTGAGCCCTGAGCGACTGTGATGTAATTTTCAGTCAAAAGCAAGTGGCAAAATGGCCACCCTCTGAGATGGATAAAAACAGATTGATTTTGCTGCTTAACTCATATTCCACGAACACAATATTAATCAGAATGCCGTAGTGCAGGCAAAAACAACATATTATTGTAAAGACAATTTTGGGTTGACTTCCCCTTACATTTATTTATGTTTGTGCTTTTTCTCCACTATCAATTGGAAATAATGGCCTGTTTTTGAATAAAGGAATACAAATTAAAACTTTTTTTCTTTTAAATAGAGTGCATCTTTTAATCGATTAATAAAAAAAATAATTAGTTGCAGCCCTATTACAAATACATCTGGTTGTTTTGAATTATTATTGTGTATCTTAAAGCAAATGAGGTAACATTGATTGGTAGTTCTGAACAATCGAGAGCAGGATCAGTGGTATACAAAGCAAAAAATAAATAAAATAAAATAAAGGTTGCGAGTCTTGACCTAAGAGATGATTTCTAATATTAGCTGCACAGAGGTCAAAACTCTAATTTGATATGTGTAGTATACTGTACACGAGTCCAACATTGTAGAGCATTATGTCATCATCTGCTTTTGCCACAATTTAACAACTGTGCTAAATCTTCCATGGCACTGCAGTCTGGCAGAATCTGTTGGCCAGCTGGACTTGGTGGCTTGCCTGGTTGGCTCAGAGAAGCACAAAAAGTTAACCGAATGGATAAGAGTGTTGATAGACCATATGGACCGACTTCAGTCCAAGGATCTCGTCAATATACAAACTCTGTCTCTCTCCATGTGGTGTGTGCCCTACTAACAAAACAACCAAAATGTTATCCAAGCCAAAGGCAAACACATTGTAGTTTGAGCAATAGCCAATGTCAACATGTGTTCCATTAGTAGCAGCATGTCCCAGCAGCAAAATGCTAGCAGTTGACTGAAAATACCGCTTCTTATGAACATTCAATGTTTTTTTTTAATGGTGCCTTCATCTTCTCATTTATTCAACACATTTACGCGCCCCTTCACCAAGAGGCTTGCTCACCCCCAAAACACGCCCACGTGCTGTGTAGCTATTTATATCACAGTTCATTATTTGCAGCTCATGTCTTTTTAATCTGAGGGTAGCGCCCCGACTTCTATGCAAGTGGTTTATCTTTCCACTCCCGGCCTTTCATTAATATGCTCAAGCATGAGATAAATATGTCCGTCAGACATAATACAGTCACCCTTGAGGGTCATGACCAAGCTCAGCATCTTCTGCCTACAAAAGGAGGATTAGAGCAGTGTGTCATGGGAGCTTGATGAGGGAGGATTTTTTTAAACTCCTAACAAAGATCATACTGTTGTTTTTTTTGCTCTGTTCTCTCTGTCTGTTGCTTCTCAAGCCTCAATCTGTCCGACGCACTTTCCAAACAAAGAGAAGAGGGAATTCAGACATCCCTCGCTATACCGTATCGCAGTTCCCTTATTGCGGATTCAGTGATTGCATATAGCGTTTGTTTTTTTTATTCTAGAGCATACAAAAGCCTTTGATACAACTTCTGACATGAGGAGGTCTCTTAAAGCAACAGTAGTTATTACAAAAAAACGGCCAGCAGGTGGCAGCAGAGTATAGGAGATCAGCCAGGGCCATGTTGCAACAAGCTCTTTTCCCCAGTGTTTTCAACAGGTTTGTGAATAATGATAAAACTTAATCTTAAAAAAAATATCTTGCAAATATATCTTGAGTCACTGTCAATCTTTACGTCAATTAAACCTACGGTATGGTATGCAAATTGAGACGATTGTACATCAGCAAATTTGGCCATGCTTCACCTCCCCAGAAATGGTGCGACCAAATCCTGTGCAGTGGGATAAACTGAAAACATTTGTTTAAAAGTTAGCGTAGAGCCCTGCAGACACCACCGACCCCCCCTCCCTTGACGCCACTCCATGCACGACGTGAAAAAAAAAAAACTACAGATTTTTTAACAACCCAAAGTTGGCCTGCCCCCGTTGCTGAAAAAAATCCTAGAGGACACACTGAAACTATTTTGCCAAAAAAGGGGAACAATTTTGGGTCTGTAATTTTTCACAGATACTCTTTGTGAGTCTGAAAATAAATAAAAACAATATGCCCTTAAACAGCTCTAAGTCTGCTGCCTGTTGCTGAAAAAGATTGCTGCTTCCAACTTCTTTTCCTTTTTAGAGAAGCAAAGGGCAGAATAGCACCATTTGATTCTTTTTATCCATTTTACACCTTTGTGCGTTTTTCACTTTCTCTGCCACTATGGCTGATTATTAAAGTGTCCGTCAGCATACAGCAGATGACATCAGCAACCGATCGATTGTATGTGAATGTGTGTGCATGTGTATGACAAAAAGAGGGAATGGAGTGGAGCCAGTATCATGAGGCACACATACTTTAACTTCCTGGCAGTTGACCTAAAAAAAAAAAATTTGCCAAACCATTGACTCACATCTGAAGAATGCATTACTACTGAGACGTCCATAGTAGTAGTTATGATTAAGTTTGCATGGGGGAAACCAGACCTCTTACACTTGTAGTGTTAGTATTAAGCCCGCTTTATCAAGACGATGACATCATTCGATGACTAATGAACAGGGTAATATTAGGCCAAGTGTCACAGGCTGTATATGGTCTGTGAGTCAGATTACTTGGTGTCCAAATGGCATAGAAAAAAGAAGAGATGACCATCCATATTTCGGCACTTCTTCAAAGTCATTTAGACAAAAAACATTATTTTAACACCCTCTCTTAAACATATTTTAAAGGGATATACTTCAGCAGCATTCTGTAGAAAGTTTTGTTCAGCAGTTTTACTTGAATTGTTTTCACCTGCCTCCTGAACTTTGAAATCTTAACAATAGTATAAATTGTGTGGAACTGATTGTTAATCATGTGTTGGAGTAAAGAAACAAGGAGTGTGTGTCAGTATCCCACGCTGACTTCATTTCTTCAAGCAAGAAAATTTACTCATGTGCAAGGTAAGCATTTTTGAATAAATGGGTAACATGTAACCCTGACAGCCACACGAGGACTTGGCTTTATGGCACATGAAGTGTGAGTTCCAAGTTTAAGCCTTTGTCTGGGAAAGACCAGGGTCACTACAGTATGAATTTCAAAAACAAAGAAAGAAAGTGCAAGATGATAGATACAAAGGAGTGTGCCTTACCTTCTCCGAAGGTCGATTTCATCTGGTGTGGGGCCATTCTGAACATGGGGTGACTGTCTGGGCAATGTAGGACCTGTAGATCGTGAAACACAGTTTAATAAAGCTAAGGGGGAAAAAAGGTGTGTCAGAAAAGTTACAGGACTGACATCACTAATGATATATTTCAAACCCAAAACGCATACGAGTTTTCCCTTTCAATGTAAACCAAACAATCAACCAGCACTTTTAAAAAAAGAGATCTTCAGTTCAGTGTGCGAGAAGAGGCAAGGCAGGAAAACTTCACCCTATTCACCAGACCTATCGCTGTGTTCCTCTCAAAAGAATATTTCCAGAAGTGCATGAATGTGTGGCAGAAAAGGGAAACACAAAAAGCACACACACAACACCTAAACCGATAAATTAAACAAATTAAACACGCACGCAGTACAAGAAGCATTTGGCAAGAGTCTGTCACAACACTGCCTAATTTACACTTGCTAATGAGCTAACCTTTTTGCTAACTCTAAGCAGGAGCAGATGGACCCACATGGTGTTCCCTCACACACAGTGTTCTAAATAAACATGCAAACACAGCAGCAGGAAGAGCCATGATTAAAGGGAAGCACCACTCACTGTAGTTGGTATTAAAACTGGTGCTGACCGTCTATGAGACGGATCAGATAAAACACACAAAATATGTACTGCCAGCCAGGCAGCTGCGAATACTAATGAGCTAAAGCAAACTGTCTCCATTCACAAGACTGAGTTGTTGTCTGTTAAGAATTTCATAACAGGGTTCCCCTCAGAGCTTTATAGGCCGGGCGGGTCACCAAGCTTTCTTGTCCCGTCGTCAAATACAATTTGCCACAGGTGGCAAATCCAGGTCCAGAAAGTAAAAACCCTGCCACAGTTTGGCTTTAGCCCCAGGTGCTAACTATCTAGCTCCCTAGCTCGCTCCCATGTTGCTCATTTACCTGCTAGGGAGTTAGCTAGCTAGCTAGCTAGGTAGAATCAAGGGCTAAATCCAAACTATGGCAGGGTTTTTACTTTGTGCACCTGGATTTGCCACATCTGCAATTTGCCGCAGGTCGTTCAACATCTTCTAGCCTGGGCCGAATTTTGTTCCCATACCGTCCCTGACCACCAAGCTTAGCAGGTTTTCTGAGGGAAACCTTGAATAAGATATTATTTTGCTTTCTCTTACAGGACCACCTTAGTAATCAGCTGACTAGTGATTTTAATAATGAACAACAGAGAGGTAAAAGTATGTTCCAGTGTGTCGCTATCCGATTGATAATAATTGAAAATGTGCAAACTAATGCTAGCATAACTGACTTAAAAAATAAACACAGAAACGTCAGCCATATGCCATTGCAGAGTGACATTAGCCTTTCCTCCATCTGCCAAGAACATTATCTTCCGCTGCCTATGAGCGTAATAATTGTGTTACTGTCTGTCCGAATAGAGCTTGTGCGCTAATAACACATCTCAGAGCAACAAAAAACCAAAGCATTCAAAGCCACAATGATGGACAAGAGATGTTCATTACATTCTCGCAGAAGGCTGAATAGAAATGGAAATCATTAGGATGAAAAATCTCTATTTTGCTGGCAAATGTACTTAAGAATAAATCTGAATGGATTTGCGATATAATGCTTAAATAATGTAAAAATGCTGTTTCCACAACTGACTAAGATCCCAAATCAATAAATACAAAAAGAGAACAAACACAGATCATCAGTAACCTTCTCTGTTCTCTGTTACGTACATGAGGGCAGCAGTAATGTGGGCCTCTTCTGGCAGCAGACATAGCTCCACAGTCTATGTGGGGTCCTGTCTGACCCGTTGCCAGGTCTCAGTGAAAATTCCATCCCGCTGCTGTTAGCTCCACTCACCATAGTTTAGCCGTCAATTTCCCATGTGGCTCAACTCTGCATGACCTCAGGTTCCCTGCCACCAAAATATTTACCAAAAAAATCTCTTCATAGATGATCAAGCCTTCCTATGTGGCAGAATACTGGCAACCGTGTACATGCTGTGCAGTCAGATGACTCCAAACCCTGTTTGTAGACTGTTAGAGATGACGCACAAATACTGGGTGTGGTTACTCTCCAATAGAGTAAAGGAAGAGGGGAAGGATGCAAGGAAAGTAAGATGGATGGACTTATGTTGAATGGACGATGAAGAGAACAAGGGGATGAGATAGATGGAGAGAAAAAGTAGGAGGAAGAGAGAAAGAGAAATCTCCACTTGATGGGTGGCTACTTCCTGGACATGATCTATTATTCATACAGTGGATTCATAACGGGAAAGATACATAAATTATGTCCCTGATATAGAACCTGTGTGTTGGCATTTTCAATTTAAACTATTCTGCTTGGAGCATTGAAAGGGAAGTCAACCCATTAAAAAAATAAATAATAATAATAATATATAAAAAGTATAATTAATAATGTGTTGTATGAGCCCCACTAGTCTAAACATGGTATTCTGACCCATCTCAGGTGGTGGCTAATTTGCCACTTGCAGTTGACGCAAGGTGAGCCGGTCAATACCTGAGCCCTTAGCAACTAACTGTGATGTAATTTTCACTCGACACCAAGAGGCAAAATGGCCGCCGATACCAGGCCACATTTCATGGTGTCGGTATTCGTGGCAGGTATTGATACTGGTCTAGACCCCCGCTCTTGTCAGAAAGACTGGGGGGAACGGAAGTTTTGTTCCGTCTCGTTTGTTTCCTGTGTGTCTCCTTATGAGGTAACACTTGTTCATGTCATTACTTCCAACAGCGGCATTTCAGTGTGCATTACTGAGAATAAGTAAGTACTTTTGTTGTGAGTAATATCACCTATATGTTTGTAACTTCTTAACTTTGCAGTGTTTAATTTCCTGGTTTATGTTTGCCATGCGCTTAATTGCCTTGTTAACGTCATCAATTGTGTTGTGCTAAAAATAAAATGGTGCCTTACGGCCTTCACAGACACTAATTATAGCTCTTATACACACTACATTATATTTGCAATGTGGCTTTTTTGTTTCCTTTTGGGTTTTATGTATACTAATTCATATACAGAGCAGCCTTCCAAATTAAAAGCATGGATTGCAAAACAATATATAATTAAACATCACCAAACAGCTTGATGAATTCTTAACATGGAAGATATTACTAAATTACTTGAAGCCTTATTGTATTGAAGTGAATTCTTTGCACTCCACTGGATTCCTTAAAAATAAGTTGAAGTTTTGATTTGAACTTTTTTGGGGGGGCTTCTGGATTATTTGTTTCAATTTATTTATGGATTAAAAAAAACAACATTTTATTGTGTGCACTATGCAAAATGACGTATGAGCAAATTGAAAAAATATAATTGCCATTAATTTCATTAAATTTAAATTTTCTATAGGATATATATGTCATTTAATTTTTTTTTATCTGTCATTGTTTTTGGGGGGAAATGTTATGTATCATAAGTACTAATGGTATTGGCACTTGGTATCGGTATCAGTAAGTATTAAAGATTTGAGTATCGGTATCGTAAAAAAAAAAAGTGGTATCGAACATCCCTAGAATTAAGACTTAACATGTTAAAAGTCAGCCAAGTTGAATGTGCAGTTTACTCCCTTTTTTCATTATTATTTTTTTTTAAAGGAGCCCCGACTGTAATGATAAGTTTGCTCCATATGATTTATTTGGTTGTTACTAACATAACTATGAGATTCATTTTTCTAAAATCATTTCCATTTTATTACATTTTGTAGAAACTTTATTTGCACATGCGGCGCCATTGTTGTGTATGTGCCAACCGCATTCAGTGAGTAGTGACGTAGAATGGCGGCTGTCTCTCTGCCGATCAATGTGAAACGCGTATAAAGAAAGCAAGGTAAGCCTTGTAGCGTTCCTAAAGAAACAACATGCAATCGGGAGAGCTCTCGAGAGCACGGCGTGGGTGAGGGTAACTCTCTCGATCGCATGTTGTTTCTTTACCTGTGGTTACCTCACTTTCTTTATACCCGTTTCGCATTGCTCGGCAGAGAGTCAGATGCCATTCTACGTCACTACACAGAATGCGTTTAGCACGTAAACAACGGCAGCGTACATAAATAAATAAAGTTTATCCAAAATGTATTAACTCTTTGACTGCCAGACGTTTTCAGAAAAGGGATGCCGTGGGTGCCAGCCGATTTAAGCATTTTGACTGATCTTTCAAGGTCCACAGAAAACTTTGTGTTTGGACTATGGAAACACACATACTACCAAATGAAAGATTGGACTCTCATCTTTCATCAGAAAAAAAAGTTTGTTTCTACCTTATTCTGTTTTTCAGTAATCAACAATAGAAAATGGTTAGTTTCACCCAAATGCTCTGTTTTGAAACAAAATACGGAGAAATCAAGCTTTTTGTGAAACGATATTATTTCATGCACTCTAGTGAATTTGACACCTTTTTTTGTCTCCATGAATGATGCCACAAACACCTAAACAGTGCTTTACATCTGTAAAACACTACCACCAACAATGAAAAAGTGTTTTTTGATAGCAAAATAAGTTTATTTACATTGAACAGTGTAACAATTTGACAAAACAATTTGGCAAACTATTTACAAATGTGTGCAACCGTGGTACTATTTACAATTGTGTGGATGTTTCAACTACAGTTTTTCTTTTTGTAACACTCCCCTGCGTGCAAGGGGACGCAGCAGAATTTGCACAACAGATTAGTTTCACTGCGATTGCAGACGCTACACTTTTTTGCTGGCTTTTTTTTCCGGGGAATAGCAAGTATATACTGCAGTGTGTGTTTGGCCATATTGCCATCAAGTCTACTCTCAGGATCATGATACGGTGACGTTACGGTGGTGTTACGTCTGGCTTCCTCATGTCCTTCAGTTCCTATACCGGGTGGTTGATCCATCTTATCCGCTCCATTCATGGTGGCATCGTAGTCCATAACCAGTGTCTTCTCCGTGATCAGACTGTACCCACTCCTCCGATGAATATGCATTGGACTCGGGGTACTCTTCGTCGTCCGCTTGAACGTCCGCCTGAGCAAAAGTGCTCGGTTGTGCTCCGCGGTTTCCGGCGTTAGCATCGCTAGCCGGTGAGGCTTTATGACGTGATCATAGCCGCCGCGTCAACGCTTCCAACTTCGGCGTCAACCTCGACGTCAACCTCGGAGTCACCATCATCATCATCGTCGTCATCAATGTGCTCTTTAGCATTGGTCGCGTGAGCTGCTTGCAACCGGTCGCCATTATGGCTTCCTCAGCCATTGTCCCCTCAACACTCTAGCTCCGCCTCACGTCTTCTACTGACGCCTACCCAATCTTGTCCAAAGAGAGTCATTGCTGCCATCTAGGTGCCAAAAATAGGCATTATACTAGCTAGATCTGCTTGATACTTTCAGCACAGCTGGCCAAGGCTTTCCTCCACCCCCCCCCCCCCCCCCCAAAAAAAACTTGGTGAACGTCTTTGGCGCTCCTCCGTAGGATTTTAGTAAACGTTATTTAACGTTTTTGGCAGTCAAAGAGTTAAACTAGAAATGTTTTTTGAAAAAAGAATCTCATAGTTATGTTAGTAACAACCAAATAAATCCCATGGAGAAAACTTGTCACTATACAGTTGGGGTTCCTTTTAAAGAATGCAACAGAAGAAGGTGGAAGAAAAGCCAAATGTTTCATTATGCCAAAATGTTGCCATTTTTTACCTGATCCCGTCATACACCCGATGCCCAGCCAGTGAATTATGGGGTGCTTCAAGGGACTATGCATCACTTCCAGCAACGCAGCGCATCAGGACATGTCTGTACAGCTTGAAAATGAGGGTACTGCATATAAAGTTCCATTCCTACATGATTTAGTTGTGAGCTGGGAACTTAAACAAAGAAAAATACATTTTCTAGATTACTACATTTAAGTAGAATTTCCTACATCCTTTTCGGCCCTACCCAGTGTCGTCGACTCTTTTAAGACAAGGGTTTGGTGTCCTACCAGATCTGACATTTGTCACTGTTTTTGTGTTTCAAATATGAACAATGTTTTTTAAAATTTTTAATACACAGCAGTGATGGTATTTGAGTACAGGCATGTGGTGATATTACATTCTGACAGTACGATAACAATGAGCAAACATATTGTGGTACCACGGTATTAAAATTACAACTGTAAAATGACCTTTTTTTTTTTAAATATTTGATCGTATAAAAACATAATTTTTTCCCATTGAACTCTATTTTATTCATCCATTTTCAGAACTGCTTTAACATGCACTTTCTGTTTTTATTCTTCTTAGTAAGTCACATACTAATGTCCCATCAATGGTTAGCTATTTTTAGAGACCTGTGGACTAATGTTGTCCTTGGAGCTAACTGGTACCCGCTGGCACAAATGATAAGTTTATCAGAAAAAAAAAAAAACACACACACACACACACACACACAGTCAAGCTTAAAAAAGAAAAAAGAAAAAAAAGAAAGAAGATTTTACACATCACTACACTGTTAAGTACTTGAGGTAGAACAGTTTGTACCCATGTGTCCCTTTAGTTATCTGTTAGTATCAGACAGACAGACTTTAATAATCCCAATGGGAAATTTAACTGTCCAGCTGCTCCAGCTGACGCACATTATATTAATAATGATAACAAATTAAAAAAAAACACATGGGTAAAAAAAAAAACTGTGCATAAGCGACTACAAAGATTGAACAGTGCTCATCCTTTCAACCATCTGTCCATCCATTCAAATGACTGGAAACCATCCTGCCAGCATTTCCCACTATCACCCGTCTCTGCATGCACAGCAGTCTACTGAAAGCAAAAGAAGAATTACCATCCTGATGTAGGATATAAAATGGAATTTAGTGGACACCGGTGGAAAGCTTGAGTCTTGACAACTGGGGTGAAAGACAGCAGCAATGTCTCCTTTTATAAAGTACCTGGCCACCCATGTAATCAGCAGAGAAACAATCTGTCATCAAGCCTGCCAATTCTACAGTATGTTTGAATATGTGTCACTGGATGAGCATTGGAAACAGAGCGGAAAAGTATGCAGGCACTAAATATAATTCATGACGTTCCTAGTTTGTTTCTCGGCAATCGCTTTGATCCTAACTCCCTGACAGTATATTCTGAGTGTGAACATTTCAACATGTGACACAGGCAGGAAGTGAGTCTAGTAACTCAACACATACACAGACGTAACTACTCAGCCCATGCAGAGAGACTCGTCCATACAAAGGAAATTCCAGAAGTCCTCATGCTGTCAAAGTTACACATGCAGGATTATTTAGACTGGCAAGCAAGGAGGCAGGAAGTGAGTCTAGTAACTCAACACATACACAGACGTAACTACTCAGCCCATGCAGAGAGACTCGTCCATACAAAGGAAATTCCAGAAGTCCTCATGCTGTCAAAGTTACACATGCAGGATTATTTAGACTGGCAAGCAAGGACAGCTGGATTACAGTGTGAGGTTCCAAATATCATATTTACCTCATAACATCATCGCATCCAAGACTTGCTGTTGGGTAAAAATGACAGCCTCTATAGTTAAAGATGATGTTTCCGCAATGTAGGGAATGTGCCTATCCGACAACTTCTCTGCAACTTTCCTAATATAAAATGGCTCTTTAAGGTCTATCAATAACTGTTATGTTGGGAACTGGCACCCCGGCACGTCTAGATTTCCTCCTCATCAGTCTGGCTACCAATTCTTTCCATCTTTTTTTTTTTTGTACTACTGTTTACTGATTCAATTTACTTTCAAATTACCTTGTTATTAAGCATGAGCCAAACTGATATAAAAAAAAATCTTCATAACTTTCGGGACTGTTTGTGATCTTTAAATGGAATTTATGGACGACAAGCCGTGCCTTTAATAGACTTGAATCACAAATCTTTTGAGTCAAATAAAGATGTGAAATGATTCAACAAATTCATCTTAAGGAGAGCCAATGAAGGCTAAAAAAAAGAAGATACAAATTGATTAATTGGGGGTGGATCTCAACCTCATTGCAAAAAAAAAGAAGAAGAAAAAAATAAAAAAACTTTTCCCAAAAGAAAATTACGAATAGGCAACTACGGTAAGTGTGCACACCCTCTGAACTGGGGATGTGGCTTGCATTTGAAAAGAGGTGTGTAGACTTTTTATAGCCACTTTATAAAACTGTCCACACATCCATGTGTTGTACAGATGACGTTTATGAGTCAAAAGTCACATCAATCATCACTTTTAGGACTTTGTAATGCAATAATGCAATGCACAGGTCAAAGGTCATCATCAATTAGATCATCTTTTGATACACATACATTCACACTCACAGTCTATCTATCGCATCTATGTCCAATTTAGAGACAACACACATTGTAGAAGGTAGGAGGAAGCCAAAACCAACACTCTAAAACAGTTGGCTCAAAAATAAACTCAAATGCTTCAATCAAAAAGATGGGTTAAATGAATTGCCGAAAACAACCCCCCGAATTCTTTTGACCCAACTTTTTGGTTACATGCTGGGTCACTCGCCCCCCACAGAAAATAAAAATATATTATTATTATTATTATTATTATTAATAAAAGTTATTCATTCGACCAACTTTTTAGTTTACAAAGTTAATAAATAACCCAAAGCATTGGGTTGATCCCCCCTAAGTGGGCTGTTTGCTGGTTATTCATTTGAACCAATTTTTTGGTTTAAATAAATGAATAAATAAATGTTGGATCGGTTATTTTTTTGACCCAGTTTGGGTTATTTTTGACCCAACTGCTTTTAAGAGTGAAAATATTAGACACAGCTATAATTATGATATACGGTTAGTACACTTGTACAGCACTGCAACCTGCAGCCATATGTTGTTGTCCTCCTATATCGTCCTATATTCCACAATGTTATTTTGAGTCTCAGGGGAGTCAAGGTGTCGAGGAATGGGGTAGGATCCCAATAGATACATCTACTATCATATTGCTAAGCTATAACGACACCGAATGGAAGACATTTGATTCCATGTGCCTGGTGAGACTATGTACGAGAATATCTACATGACGTGATAATGCTAAACGCAGAGCAAGTGACACAGCCTGTAAACATGGACTTTAAGTTTCAGATGCCAGACAGCAAGTGTGAAGACCGATTAGGTGGCCGATTGTGGTTCATGTAAACACGTATCTGGTTACTGTGGGATTAGGGCAGAGTGGTTAAATTCACATGAGGCTAAACAATAGCTAGGTGCATAAATCAGTGATTGCAAATGATTTTTTGTCCATTTTTAAATACTGTAATTAAGTTTCTTTACGTTGACGGTTGCTATTTGGATTCTTAAATACATTTGAATATTCTACAAATTGTTAATCTATTTGGATACATTTTTCAAGAACACAAGTCAATAAAACACTTTTTTTTCTTTACCGGTGTGGTTGCACTAGTCAGAAGCTTAAGTGAGTTTATTGTCCTCTGCCTAAGACAAGGATAACTAAGATGTTTTGATTTTGTGGGATTTTCTCTATAGAGAAACTCACCACCAAAAACATTTTCTTGCAGTGCAGAAAACATGATAAAATATCCTGTACCAGAGATTCTTTTTAATCGATGTTGAACTTCATCTAATTACACAGGGAGTCTCTTGACACGATTTGAAATCTATACTAACAGAAATTTAACAATATTCAACATGACACGGTGGACTAGGGTCCCAAATACCTACTCTACTGACATACATTAGCTGTAACTGAGTAAACTATCGAAAAGACTCCAAAACAGAATCATTCAAGTGCTTGGTTTACTATTAATAATGTGTTCTCATTTCTTTAACCAAATATTTATGTTTTAAATGACTTGCATGGCCAATAAAATGTGGAAAAAATGATAATTAAAACTACACCGAATGAAGTCGAATTGACTTTTAAAATGTCACTCACTCCTAAGTATTCTTTAATTGTATTATTATTTTTAATAATTGTAGAAATCAGAAGCTATATTAAAAAAAATGGCACGTTTCTATGTTATATGTAGCACTATGTTCTAATATTTTAATATTAACCCAATGAAGAGAATACTTGGAACACTGGGTACTGAATAACAGTGACTACACCACAAATCTGGTGACAAATTCATTTTGGTATATAATGGTTGACTGAAAGAAAAACAAAGAAAACATGTTAAGTTTTGTAACTAATGTAGCAAGTACAGTAAATACTTCGAATGGAAGTAAACACCGCAGCAAAAATAAGATCTCATACTATATACTCATAGCTGGCAGCTAGTGAATGTTTATCATATGTGCACAGCAATTGACTGGCAACCAGTCTATGTTTTACCCCGCCATGCATCTTGCCTGATGTCAGCTGGGATAGGCTCCAACTCACTAGTGACTGTAATTAGGACAAGCTGTACAGAAAATAGTTGGATGGACGGACGGATAATCATAGATTGCTGAATATTACAAGAAATTTAAAACAAGAGTTCAGTACATCCAGGGAGCTTCTCCCATCGCATTAAAACTAAAAATAAAATTTAAATGTATCGATGATAATCAAATTGTATCAAACAGCAGGTGGTTGACCAATATAATTGTTCACTTTCAGTTGCATACTTGCTAAACATTTACATTTAAAACATTTCCAATGTCTCTAAAAGATGATCCTGGGCGATGATTTTGTGGTCTGAGATTTGCTAAGAGCATTTTTTTTCTCCCCGATGTGCTCGAAAAACAGAAGTCGACAATCTTCAATGATAAATGTTTTCATGATTTCCGCTCGCAAATCCTTGTGTGTGTGGCTAGCGTAGCGTTCAGCCAATCAGGAAGTGACCTGAAGCTCAACAATGCGAGCTTCTGGCCGCTAGACACAAATAGAGAAGCAACAGGTTGTGTTGAGTTTTTGTATAATGTATCGCACAGTCATTCGCCACAGTAAAAATGATAGCTAAAACAAGCTTCTTAATTTTATTCTTCTAATACTATCTTCTTTTTTGTATAGTCAATCCTCACTGTATTTCAGTTCATCTTTTGTGAATTGACTACAACGCAGGTTATTTCATTTTACTAATATCGCTAATTATTTAACTGCAGTCACTATTTTTCCACATTGACAGTTAATGCATACTCATAGCAGTTAGTAGGGGTGTTAGAAAAAATCGATTCGGCAATATATCGCGATATTACAGCTCGCAATTCTTGAATCGATTCAATATGCGGCCGAAACGATTTTTAAACATACATTTTTTATGGGAATATTCAACAAAACGTCTTACTTAGGGTTAGGATTTCACATTAAGCATGGAAGAATTTTATATTAATGGAACATTAAGCCTTAATATTTGATTTCAGTGCTGTTCAAACATGAAACAGACTGCAACCTGAATTTTCAGATAAATACATTTTCATACAAATCTTACAGTTTACATGTACAAGTTTACTGATTAGTATTTTCTAAATGAGAGTTTTAAAAAATCGCAATAATCAATTTATAGATTCGTATCGGGATTAATCGGTATCGAATCGAATCGAATCGTGACCTATGAATCGTGATACGAATCGTATCGCCAAGTACTAGGCAATTCACACCCCTAGCAGTTAGCGCAGGCCAAATGAAAAGGGTGCTTTAAAGATTTGGGATAATTTCACAGTTAAAGAAGACAAAGTGAAATGTGCCTATTATGAAGCACAATTAGCTTAGACAACTCAACAGTAAACTTTGCTAGCTAGCTAGTTAGAAATAAATTGTAATCCCTCCACAGGCAAGTAAACACAAGCAAATTCTTCGATGACCTGCTCCTCTTACGGCATCATTTGGTGACGCCGTCACCAAACACTGGAGTGGCCAACTTTTAGCTAAGTAACAGCCAGCCAATTGAACATTTTCATTTGCCGACGTTAACTTCATTCAACAGGCCAGGCCCGCCTTTTAAAGGCACACACACGGACACAACGTCAAAGATACTCCAATGTAAAATGTGAGGATGACGACCCCAAGTGGACAAAAACAAAACCTGCGCCTCACAAGCATATTGTATTGGTGGTAATCAGCATACAACTTTAATATGTGTAAATAATGTCACACTAGAAAACCAGTTAAGCACACAGATGACTTTTTCCCCCTTATATGTGGGGTCTATCACACTCAGGCCCAAGATCCACTTACATGTCATTCAGTTATGCACATTAATTGAAAAACATATAGCCAAGGTATTTTCACAAGCCAAGCAAACACTCGAGTCAAACCAATCTTACTCACTTGTGAGGAAGATTTGAGCACGACTAATCTTTTGATGGTCCTCTGAGAATATCTGAACTCTTGCCACAGCAGGCATGACGAGACTTTTAGGAGATGTCTGTCTACAGCGAGCTTCAGAGGTTACGCAAAATAAAATTGGTCAAACTCTAACTTGTCTCACTTCTCTACTTCATTATTTTGATATTTCTGGTGCACACAACTGCTCTTCTAGTACAACTCTATCACTGACTGTCTTTTTCATCTATTTCTATCTAAAACCTATTTAATTTTCTTCTTTCTTCCTGTCCCTCTGTGCTGTTGTCGAGCGATGTCGCAGTAGTCTGTAGTCTCTTTAGAGTATTGAAGCCTGTGACTTTATGCTCAAGAGAAAAAAAATAGGGCAGACTGAGGGGGGAGTAGGATTCTTCTAATATAAGTTTGCTCACAAGCTATCATGATCCAAACTCTAAAAATGTTTACTCCATGCTTTCAAGCACATGACCTGTAAAATAAAACTAGCTGTTTCTATGGGCTTGAAGAGGCTTCTCTGGAAGTCGATGCACAAACAGCTGACTCAGGTTTCAACCCCTCCCCTCCACAAAAAGACTGATTGCTAAATGGAGTAGTGTTGTCAGGGACCATGACGGCACCCGAAATAAATGATGATCCCTAGTTGGTAACTCGCCAAATTTCAACATGGAGACACATTTCTGCTACATCTGTCTCCAACTGCCAAAGCAAACAGAACCGATATTTTACATCTGTTTGTTAAGACCATCTCAATAATTCCAGGACTACAGACGTTCACCTATACCAAATTCATTCACATGCAAAAGAAAGACCAAAAAAAAAAATGCAGACTACGAATTTATCAAGAAGAACTTGAGGCATTCCTTCACATCATCATATGCCAAAGTATTCCTTTAAAGTACATGCCTGGCACACAGGACCCAAGATCACAGTAGGCTTGCAAAATTCTTTAACCCTTATTTTGAAACGGCTCTATAAACGCATTCAAACCCAAAAATGTATACATAGGTATTTTAATACTTTGTCCTTCACTCCCCAAAATTTATTTAAGCATGTTTTATGTTTTTTTTATGCTAGAGCATACAGAAGGCTTTTGATATAGCTTCTGACCTGAAGAGGTCGCTTAAAACAATGGTAGCAGTTATATATATATTTTTTTAAACGTCCAGTAGGTGGCACAAGAGTATAAGAGATCAGCCAAGGCCATGTTGCAACAAGCTCTTTTTGTCAGTGTTTTCAACAGGTTTGTAGATAATGATAAGACGTAGCTATATTCCAATGCTAATTGCTGCAAAACGGAAACGGATACAAATATACTTTTTTTCCTGATGAAAGAAGAGACTCTAATCTTTCTTTTGGTAGGTTTCATGTTTTGATAGCAACAGAACACAATATTCTGTGGGCCTTGCGAAATCAGTCAAAATCTAGTAAAACAGCCGGGAGCAAAAGGGGGTTGAGAGTGAATGAGTTAAAATGTTGCTGTCAAGAGTGATATTATAGTATATAGTATATAAAGAACTGCCTATGTTCTGCTCCTCAGAACACTTTTTAACCAAACAGACACGACTCCATTATGTAAAACCCAATGTGACCCATTTTAATCGTTCTGCCTTCGCATTTCCAGGAAGATGGAGTCGCAAAAATGAATGCATAAGCAAAAAAAAAAAACACTTACCCAAAACATAAGCTTTCGTGATAGCGGTGGGCAAAGATATAGTGAATGTAAACGTCTAAGCTTGGAAACAATAGCAAAGATTGGGTAGATGGGTTAACCACTATTATGCTTTTACTTTATTTAATTATCAACAGTGGTTATCATTAAGAGTCAGAATGATGGCAGATCCCTGAACCTTTTGTTAGATTTTTAAAAGAAAGAGGTCTATTGAGTAAGATTTTTTTTTTTTAACTCCAATATTTTTACAAATCCTAAAAGTTGTTCAATAAACATATGCTTGAAAATTCAACAAATTTAAGAGCTGGAATTTTTTAAAGAAGAATTGACGTTCCATAAGTAATCAATATCGGATTGAAGTGAAGTGAATCGAATCGAATCAGAAAAATATTTAAATCGAATAGAACTGAACTCTTGTGAATCAAAATTTAATCGATTAAGGAAATTAGAATCGATATCCAGCCCTACTAATGACTATGTATAATATATTATCACGTACAGTATGTCTAATGCATTAGGTTCACAACTTGACAGGTTACATACATGTGTGTGCACAAATTTACACTAGAGCAGCAAAATAATGCAGTCTAATGAGGCATATTACCATAACAAGGCATCACTATTCACTCTATTAGAAGATAGGATTATAGCGCGATGAGAGACTTGCGAGTGGAAGGGTTGTTGGGCATAATGAAGAAGGGTGATTGTGGGGCCAAGCGGGTCATGTGGAGCCGCCTCTGCAGTTGCAATTAGTGTACATCCTTTACTTTGCCTTTGATGAAGCATAATTACATATTTAACACATTCACTACCATTGACGACTATAGACGTCAAAGATTCATTTTTACTGGTCTGGCAGTGAATGAGTTAAAGATCTGCACCTAGCCGTGTTACAAGATCCCCTTTCCCTCAACTGCTTCTTTATCTATTCCAGCATGCATAAATGCTGTATGCCGCCACAGGATGAGACCACTGAATGCAACCAGTGTATGAGTCATAAACCAAGGCCAATTTGTACCACCAAGGTCGCAGCCAAGGACTATTTGTAAGATAATTTAGTCCAGCTATGAATACCAAAGTGCTCCAAATGTGTTGTGAATATTTTTAAACATGAGATATAACATTACATTACTAGCTACACCGTTATTGTCCAATTAATTGACGTAGCTAATCTTTCGTTAACAGGACACTCCGTGATCGTCACTGTATCCAAAAACTTGCGAGTGAATATAGCCAGTTCAAACAGTGCTGGAACCTCAAATTCACAAGGTTGGGACACCAGAAATCATCAGAAATTTCCTTGAGGTTTGTTTTTTAATGTCACAGTGGAACATAAAGAAAGTCAGCACGCTACCAAGACGTACTACCCCACACAGTCCATTGCTCAACGCTGACAATGTGTTGTGATTTTTGATATACCGGTAGCTCCATCCATCCATCCATTTTCCAAACTACACTCTTCCCATATAAGTAGCGCATATAGAAATACTCAATTTCAAGCTTAAACCATCATAAACCTTTATATTTTGAGGCAAATTATAAAGTAACCTTTTCTCTTAAGGGTCATCTAGTGTAAAAATGACATGTTAAAACACACGCTCATGCGCACGCACACACACACATTTCTTAGTGATGCTGGCATTTAAATGTTCCATTATCTTTTTCCCTCCAAACCTGCACACCGGCAAATAATTTGTGATGTACTGAATTACCTACCCTACAGAAGGCTTGAGAAAATAAAGGGACAATTATTGGACCATAAAAAAAACTGTATGTTGCAAGAAAGTTGAGACGAAATCAACAACCAAACAAAAATTCTGCAAAATAAAAGGTATTGATGAAAATCAAATTGGAACAACAATAAATGTCTACCACGGGCAAACATACAGCTGACAGATAAACAACACTTTGGACGCTACCTGTCTCCTGGGAGTTCAGCACCTCCAGGGCATGCATCATGGCACTGGCAAAAACGTTGGCATCCTCCTTGCTGCCGAAATTCAGGCCGTAGACCTGACGAGCATCTCGCCACTGGTGGAACGTCTGTGTGGCCTGGTTGTATTTCAGACCCTTGGGAATGGCACAGTTTATCACCACCTGGAGATGGAAGGGGAGAACAGATAAAGGTTCTTTAGACCCGACTTGTTGGGCAAGTCAAATACATGTTGGCGTGGTAAATGGAGAAGAGTGACCAAAATAATTGTGTGATTTGTGTTGCTAATACAGAAGGTTAAGGGTAAGGTGACAGCAAAGACTAAAGATGTGATGATGAAGTTATTGTGAGATGGGAAGGTGGTGCGTACTGTATGGCTCGTTTCTGGCTACTCAATACAATACGACTAGTCGAGAATAATTATAAAAGAAGAAAATGTACACTGAAAAATCTGCTGCATTTCATCTTAAATGAGGAGATAGCAGTTTAAAAAAATAATACTTAATAATACAAAATAATAATAATACAAAACAGTACATTGTAAAACTGACTGCCGGTAACTGGCTATGATATGTAAACGGTACTGCCAGGAACCACAACCTTGCGCTGGCTGATCTGCTTAACTTCTGGACTCTTGTTGAGACTCTGTTGGAATACTCACCTCTAAGAAATAAAACATAAAAGCTCCTTTTGTTAAAAGGAGACAAAAGGATGACAAAAAGAAGCAGAACAAGGGACATGAGGCTGCTGAGGTTTCAGAACCAATGCAGAATTAGACAAATTTCTGCTCAACTAGTACAAAGTAAATTTGTCAACTCTTTAAATATACAATATGAACTCTCTATTATGAATAAGTCACGCTACCATCATAGCAGCTAGCTACGTTGGCTTGTTTACAGCGCTAATGCAATCTTAGTAAAGATATCTTAGATATGCTAGCGCTGCTAGTCTCCTTCAGTGCTTCGTCACTGAATCCAAGTTATATTATTAATTGTTTTCACATTAATATTAACAGAAAATAAGTTCTTTTTACTTGTATGACAGCTAAAAATGTTACGTTAAACATTCTCTGTGCTAATTCAATTTTTATCATTTTGAAAGGTAACATTGCAGAGCAGATTATGTTCAAATTTGGAGGTTCCATTGATTGTACTATGCAATATGATCTGGTTCAGGTATGGGTCTGAATACCTTTGTTAAAATGACTAAAGGAGTATTGGTTTACGGTATCGATGTAACTGATATCTGTTGGAGCGTGCCGTAGTTATTGCAAGGCAAACGTACCGTAACTCAGAAGTTAAATTAGAATTATTATCAATTTTAGCAAACTAAGGACCCTCTGCATTCAGGTATAGGTTTGATAATGTATATTTGACAGCATATTTGTTGGGTGGAAAAGCATCACCAAATGACAATCACAGGCAAGCTGTCTAAGTGTCAATTCAAACACAGAAAACCAATACCTGCCAACCAAATAAATGTAACCTATACTTCTGTAGCACATTTCAATAGTTACACAAACCAATGAGTGTGTTCATAGTCCATGAAATGCCATCATTATGTTTTTCAAAGTCTTGGGCCCCCCACAGCCATGAAGGAATGCTTTAAGCTACTCCTGTGAGTTTTCCACTTTCCATATGCCCACAGTAGAGAATTGTCTTGACTGAAATTTTTATAACTGTATTAGTTTGGCAGCATCAAATGTGGGGATGATGTACACACACAAATGATTTTGTCTCTTTTGAGCTCATAATGCATTAATACCCAGAAAAGATGTGTAGTGCAGTAAAATCCTTTAATCTCTGTGTCATCTTGTGTTCAGACTAATGAGTGAGGGAATTCAAAACATTCCCTAACAGTGGTAAAGATAACTTAACAGGGCCCCAAGGTTGGTCGAGATTATAGAAAACTAATGAAAAAAAGCACAGCACCAACAAAGGGTTTGGCCAGAAAAATATCTGAATCCTTAGATTAAACTAAATCCTGCCTGCTCGTACTTATCTATGTGCATGAAATTTGACAATTTGTAATGATTGTATTAATTTTAACAGTCCATGGAATTTGCTAATTTTCTTAATGTTACACATTGTGTAATTAATGGAACAGCTATTTTAAACTTTGCGTCAAGTTAATTATTAGTCCCACATAATCAGAACCAGAATCTATCAACAATGAGCCAAACCAGTTGTGCCAGCCCTATATTTCAGTGAAAGTAATGATTTAACTTTTTAAATAAAGTTTTTTTTTTTTTCAAAATTTCTGAAGTATTAAAATTTTACTTATCTTAGTTTTAATTTCGTGCAGAGAGTTTCCCAAGGTCGGAAGCATCTTTGAAAATGTAAATAATTAGTTCCCTGATTTCTTCTCTCTCCCTGAACTCTTTTTTAAATAGATCTATTATCGGCCGGATGATTCTTCAAAATGGTCAATGCCGATATTTGTGTATCGGCGCCGAATATTGGCTAATTTTAACCATTTATATGCTAGTTTTGTTTGCACTACTTGGCTACAGATTTCTGACTCGTGGTATATACTATAATTGAGCCTTTTCATGTATATTGTAATAATAGGCTACAGCGCCTCTTGTAGTCCTTGTGAAGACAAGCGGTTAAGAAGATGGATGGATGTATATTGTAATATTTTATATGGGGATATATTATATGGGTCATAGCATAGGCCTGCCGTACAATTTTTATGGCGTTACTCAAAATATCAATATCGTGTTAGAACATTGTCGTGATATTAACGGTCTATTTCGTGATAGAAGGTTAGGTTGTTTTTTTCCCGTATAGCCAGCACTATTCAGGATTATACTTTCCATCACGATGTCCGCCATGTCTTTTCACACATCATCCATTTTACAGAGATGCATGCAGATAAATCAATGTGTGTGCATACTGCGTGTGTTTAGCGAGCTAATGTGCCCCAAAAATCTAAGCTTGAAAGCACTGAGAAGCGCTCAAATCTCCTCCTTACAAGAGTAAAAAAATGCTTAAGACTGGAGAGAAAGGTTTAGTTCAGAGACCGATTGCATGCCTATGTGTTTTTTCAAGATGCATTTTGAAGAATTTGGTGGATAAACTAAACTCAAACACTTTTTTTTATGCCAGCAGAGGAAATAGCATTTGAGTACTTTTACGAGCAGATGGAAACCCAATACTTTAAATGTTCCCGAAAGACATTATTAATTAGAAAAATATACAATGCAACTCTTTTTGGGAAAAACGGCAAAAAAAAACATGTGGTGTTGCCCAAGCTTGTGCTCACCACAGAATTCCCAAGCTGTGTTGTCATACAGCATCATATCGGATACACCATATTTGGTAAGCTGATGTTGTTTTTTATGAACTCAAAGCTTTAACTGGAGAGCTGGTCAATCAAAACATACGCACTGACCTGATGATCTTGGATCTTGCGCCCCACCACACGGAAGGCATTGTTTCCTGTGTGGTGGTAGATATGGACCCTGCTGAAGCCAGTCGAGCCGCCCGCTGGAACCCACTTTTTATTGGCATCGTCGTACACCATAACAGCAGCTCGTGCCTGGCAGATACTCTGTTCACTAAATGAAAACACAGGAGACACAAAAACAGAAGACGTCCGTTCAACACTCAAGCAATTTAGATTTTTACAGACAAGCAATTATTGCAAATTTCAACTTTCAGATTAATGCCAACTGCCCAACGGCAGGATATTTTTCTGTTCTGTTTCTGTTCAAATCACTCAAACAATTGTCATGGTTGAACCTGGACACATTTCCCCCCAAAATGGTTGTTGACAATTTCAGGGACAAACTCTCCACTGTAAATTTAACTAAATGGAGAAGCAGTCAACCTTTAACTCCTTCAAACCCCAAAAGGTATAAATCAATTTTTAAACACTTTTTCCTGCACTCCCCACAACTTATTTATACAGGGGGGGTTAAATATTTTTTTTTATGCTAGTGCATTCAGAAAGCTTTGATGCAGAGCTTTACTTTACAGAGAGGCACAAGACAGGGATGCCCACTATCCCCTTTATTATTTGCAATATTTATTGAGCCACTTGCATTAGCCATACGCCAGGAAAGAAGGATTCAAGGAATTCACTCTGGGGTAACAGAACATAAAATTTAACTATATGCCGATGACATCTTACTTTATTTAGAAAAGCCGGCTACTTCGCTAGGGGAAGTATTTAACTTAATAACTAAATTCTCACAGTTATCAGATTATTCTATTAACTGGACAAAATCAACACTTCTACCTATTACAGAAAATTCATGGAACCCTGCAAGCCAGGACCCACACTACTCATTTCCTATAGGTAATTTAAAATACTTAGGCATAAAAATCTCACCTAAATTAACTGATTTAATTCATTTAAACTTTTCTCCACTTCTGGATAACATTTATAGTGACTTGGAGCGCTGGAATAATCTTCCTATTTCTCTAATAGGACAAATAGCCACCATTAAAATGAAAGTTTTACCCAAAATAAACTATTTTTTCTCAATGATTCCATTTAAACCTACGGCTAAATGGTTCCAGTTGTTGGACTCAGCCGTTACAAAATTTTACTGGAATAAAAAAAAAGCAAAGATTAGTCTATCTACTCTTCAGAAAAGTAAATCCAAAGGTGGTCTAGAGGCACCAAATTTTATGTACTACTATATAGCTAACCAGCTACAATATATCGTTCTATGGGCACAACCCAACAGAGACACTAACTGTTGGCTGGAACTAGAACAGAAGGATTGTAATAACCTCAGACTTTGAGATTTACTCTTTATTACAACATCGATTAAGCGACATAATTGTTTTAAAAACCCAATGATTTCCGCCACCGTGACTGCCTGGTGGAAGGCACTAGAATTGACAAAAGCCCAAGTGGAGCCCTGTGGGCTCTCTCCCCTATGGCATAACCCCGACTTTCAACTTAACAACCAACCGTTTTATTTAGGTGTATTGGAGCAGAAAGGAATTACGCATCTCCACCATCTCTTCTCAGATAATATGTTTATATCATATACATCCTTGCTCCAAAAATACAATATAAAAAACTGAAATTTTTTACATTATCTACAAGTTAAAAATATGATAAAGAAAAAAATTCCAACACTTCGGGGTACGCTCCAACCGCCTGTTTTAGCTAAAGATATTAACAAGCTTTCTCCGACAACAACAAAAAAACTTTCAAAAATATATAAGTTACTTTCATATACTGATAAAATGTTTTTACCCATCTCGAAATGGGAGACAGACTTGTCTATAGCACCGGAATCTGACTTTTGGATTCAAGTTTGTGAAAACGCATTTAAAATGACAAAACACACAAATTTACAACTTATCCAATATAAAATTATTCACAGAACATACATTACTCAATATATGATGAAGAAAATGGGACTCTCAGACTCCGACATTTGTCTCCAATGTTTACAAAACACTACAGACACTTATGTTCATGCTTTATGGTTATGTACTCCGGTTATGTATTTCTGGACTAAAGTCTTAGAAAAACTTTCCGCTATTTTGTACTGTAGGATACCTTTATCTCCAAACTTGTGTTTGCTAGGTGACCTAACAACAACTGACTTACCACATAAACAATTTCAATCTACACTTGTAGCCCTTACTATCGCTAAAAAAACAATTCTTGTCACTACATCGTGATAACTTACATTGATGTTTCTGCATTTGGCAATTTATTATTATATTATATTATTAGTATGGGATTTTTTTTAATGGGCTTTGGGTGAACTGATGAATACACACACGCACGCACGCACACGCACATGCACATGCTCACCCACATACAAAAAAAAAAAGTCTATATATATATATATATATATATATGTGTGTATATGTATATATATTTAAAAAAAAAAAAAGAGAGAGAAAGAAAAAAAAGAAAAAAATACTTTTTTTTTTTTAATTTATTATTATTTATTTTTTTTAAAGGAGAGCAATGATGATGTCAAATTGAATGAACAATACTGAGCTCTCCTGGAAAAAAAAAAAAAAAAGAAAGCTTTGATGCAGCTTCTGACCTGAATAGATCGCTTAAAGCAATGGTAGTTATTACAAAAAAACGGGTGGCAACAGAGTATAAGAGATCAGCCAGGGCCATGTTGCAACAAGCAATTTTTGCAAAAGTTTGTGAATAATGATGAATTTAGCTATGTTCGAATGCTAATTGCTGTAAAACTGAAACAGATACAAATAGACTTTCTTTTCCTGATGAAAGAAGAGACTCGAATCTTTCTTTTGGTAGGTTCCATGTTTTGATAGCAATAGAACACAATATTCTGTGGCCCTTGCAAAATCAGTCAAAATCCAGTAAAACAGCCGGGAGCGAAGGGGATTGCTTCAGTCAAAATGGTTGGGAGTGAATGAGTTAATACCAGCAATGCAAGAGCACAAAAAAAATGCACTTACTACAGGTACTATATACCGTCTTTACAATTTTCAAGAGTTTCTACAATTTCTGTGGATTGTACACCCACTTAAATTTGATTACAGAATAGGCCTCCACTGCAGTTAGGTTGTTATTACACCGCAATCAAAAGGGCACTTCAGACAATTATATCTGAGTGGGAATAAATTATGTCAAATTTGCTGATCTAGATATGCGGGGATGAAATTGGAGATGAAGAGACCGGAGCTGATTTGCATCTCATTTACTAAACCCCAACACAGCCGCAAAGCGTTATGTGCCTCACTTTACAGTTTTCACATTTTGTAGAGGATTTATAAGAGTTTGGAGTTGTGTGCAAGTACTGTGAGAGAGACGACGATGTGTTTCGACTCACGACACCCGCCTGCAATCCATTATTATAGCCATCTTTCGACCAGACGTGTGTGGAACCTTTATATTTTAGGTCATTATGTCACAGATGGATTATAGTTATTCTCTTTGTTAAGTAGCTGTTAAACTTGACTGTTGGGATCAATCCAGATGACCCTCACCATCTTCTTTTACAGAAATCGTCTTTACTTAATTGCATTGCCCTATGGGCCCGCCATCGGTAAATTAGAACGAGATACCACTAAATCCCATACACCAATGTGTAGTCACGCCTTTCACATTATAATTAATCAACTTCCTCTAATTTGTGATAACAGAATATAATTTTCACTTGTTGACAACAGAAATTTTGATTGTAAAAATTGGATGTACAGTATCATAACAACCCTGCTGCTGTTTTCTTTTTATAGTACACATGCAAAGTGCTTACCGTTATGTTCCTCTTAACTCATTTGCTCCCAAAAACGTATAAATACGTTCTATTTGAAATGTTTAAAGCTACTGAACGTAGAATATTCCATTTAGAATCGCTACTGCCACCTGCTGACAACAAATGAAAATGCATATACCGTTCTTCACATACGCACATTACGCAGACAGGGTGTGGGAAATTCTAACCCAATTCCAGTTTGAAAACTATTGGCCAGAGGCTTAAAGAAGTACTCATTGTGAACAGCTAAGGTGGTAATCTACTAATTAGAAGGCATTTCATATATCATAAATGGTCAAATAAAAAGCTTACTGTAAAGTTATTTTGGGGGAAAAAGTTCCAGTTGCCACTTTAAGTGTCTGAAAGACGTATTTAAAGTTTTTTTTATTTATTTTTTTATGTTTTACGCTAGCGCATACAGGAGGCTTTGATGCAGTCAAACTCTCAACTGCAAAGAATGGTTGAAGATATGGCAGTTATTACACAAACGGCCAGCAGGTGGTAGCAGAGCATAGGAAATTAAACAAGACCATGTTGAAAACCCCCGCAATTACTCAGAATTCTAAATAGATAATGATGAAACTTAACTATATTCTAATGTTGATTGCTCCAAAACGGAAACAGTAAGAAATATATTTTTTTTCCTAATGAAAGAAGAGACTTTATTCTTTCTTTTGGTACGTTCCATGTTTTTATAGCAATATAACACAATATTCTGTGGGCCTTGCAAAATCAGTCAAAATCCAGCAAAACAGCTGGGAGTTAAGGGGGTTGCTTCAGTGAAAATGGATAGGAGTGAATGAGTTAAAAGATCAGTAATGGGACAGAGGAGCACACACAGACACACACTATGTATAAATCAGACCAGAATAGTATGTGCAAATGGTAATAGAAGATGAGAATAAGTTCCTCTTATTCATTAAAGTTAATGAGGTTCTGAGAATGGTTTCTGACTTCAAAGAGGAACAGAGCCACTGCAGGTAATTTGCTGTCATGATGTCATATGCCAGGATTAGTCAAAGCGGTACCTATTATGTGAGCAAGTTAGTGTTGTATTGAGCCTGGGCAATTATGGAAAAAAATAGTAATCACAATTTTGGTGGATATTAAAATCCCGATTATTTATTTATTTGCATTTATTCACAAATCCTAAAAATAACTTTAAAGAACCAAAAATTAAATTAGTAACAAGTGAAATAATATGTTACAATAACAATGTATAAAAATAAATAACTGCTGTGCGTGATTTGGCCTCTTAGGGGCAGTGTGGTGCACACATGGAGATACAAAAAGTGTAGAAGAAAAATGGGGGGGGATTGGTTGTTTTGTGTGTTATTCATTTGATCCAATTTTGCGGGTTATTTATTCAACCCACAAAATTGGGTCAGTCCCTTTTGCCCCAATTTGGGTTATTTTTTACCTTGGTATTTTTTTCAGTGTGGTGAGTCTTTTTCTATACACTGACTCTTGACTTGTTTCGGTTTATATCTGCATTGCAGATGACGAACAGGAACTACTAGGAAAGACTATGGTTAAACATTTTTGCTGCTTAGGCTGAAAATCTGTGGAGAGTCTCTGAAAGTTGATGATCTCAAGGAATGGAAAATGAAAGGAGTAAATTGAGGGTCAAGAAGGAGCTCAAGGGTTATTGAAGCCGAAGTGCAGTTGGGTTTGGCTAAGAGGAAGGAGTGTAAGAACAGAGGAGCTCTAGGGAGGGTCCTGGATACATCTGCATCCTTCCTCTTTTGTGGCTTACTCTTTTCTGGTTAACTCCCTGGGGCTCTTGGCGTTCTGACGTTCATTGCCCATATCCAAACCCAGCTGCACATCTTCCGAACGAGCCCTGAGCTCCTTTATCCTCAGTATACCATTTCAGTGTTAAAGGAAAAGCATTCTAATTATACATCCAATTTTTTTAAAGCTCCAAACGATTAGGTGTGGGAAAAAAAGAAACATGATTTGGTATGCTGTCCCTCAAGAATAATTTCAATCATTATGAGAAGAACATTTGGCTAAAATTACAACTGTTATATAAATACTGTTCAAATGCCAGGTTGAGACTTGGAAGAATCAGATCAAGATAAATAATTTCAAAACTTTAACACCATTGTTATGACCTACAAAATAAATAAGGAGGGGGGAGGTTAAAATAAACTATGAAGCTATTTTGTTTGTGTGTACAAGTATAAACGTTTTGAAATGTCTTATCTTGGTCACTTTTTATATGACAAAGCCCAGGCATTCGATCAGGGGTGCTTAGACTTTTAATATCTGCTGTATATTGATTTTCTCACAAAGAACACCAATGTTACTACTTTTTTAATCCATTGAAACATTTGCTGACATATGAGAAAATACCCTCTAACTATAAGTATAAGTATGAGTCATCTCAAACAGATGGTAGGAGAAAAAAAAGACAGGGCATGAGAGAAATGACACGCGGCGTGATAATGGGAAAAACACCTCAGGTGTGACAAAGCAGCCATCATCACAAGTGACTAAATATAGTAGCTAAGATTATCCGTGCAAAATGCACAGTGATGGTGTGGGAATGAGTAACTGTGACAGGACAATGTGCAGGCCTTCAATTAAGATGAACAGACATTGTGATTTGTTTTGAGCAAAACTTACTCCCAGTGCTAGCAACCTAAAAGTTTTATTTTGTAACTGGGTCCATTAAGGATGTTACCAATATAACAATCATTCTAATTTAGTTAGTTAGACATGAATGCTTCCTTGTTAATTAATCATCTAATTTAAGTCATTATGGCAGAAATCATCATAGACTGGTAATTACCTGGACCATCAACTGATCTAGTTAAGTAGCAGGCTTGTTTAATGAGTAGAATACATGCAATCCTCCTGGATTTAATGAGTTGTAGCAAGTCACTTACAGAAACCATTAGCTCAATGAAGAGGTAGCTCCCTAGAGAAAGAACCCACATGTGGTTTTCTAGAATTTTACTGCATTGAATGACTGCCCTTTTCTATGTAATCGCCTCCCGTTGAGCAACACTTTGTCAAGCAATAAAAAGTATGGCTTATGACTTATTGGTGTGAGAGAATGTGTAGTTAATGTCAAGTGGCATAGTAAAAATGATAAAACAGTAGGACAAATGATTAGTTATTCAGTTACTGATACGACGAAGAGGAGTTGAAAAAAAGTTGGACCGACCAACATTTTTGGAGGAAATAGAAGCAACATACAGGCATGCTTTAGGCAACACGAATAAGATAAGGACTACTAGATAAGGCTCTTAATAATGTATGCTGTCATGAAAGCAATTGTCAGACTGCTTTTCATCTAGTGGTATGCAGGGAAACAACTATTAAACTAAAGTGAATGTTAATGAAAGTGCACGTCTCTTTCCAGGCTGCTCCATCCAAATTGGCTAATAATAATAAAATAACAATACAACTGAGCATAGCCAATTTGAGTTTTTGAATTGCAGGATCATTAGCACGAAATGCAGCTTGAAACCTTATTTCTATAATTATCAATCTAATTAGAACCCTCAACAGGATGAGTGATATAGACAATGGATGGACAGATGTGCATGTAGTATTTGAATTTGAAAAGCATTGTTTATTTTGACAAATATTTTTATTTTATATTACTGTATTAATTAAAGGGGGAGTGAACCGCAAAAAAGTTCTTGACAATAAAATGTAAAAAAAATAAATAAATAAATCATCTTGTCTTCTAATCTATACAGTCTTTGGTGTTAATTTTGTTCTTTTGAACCCTTTTTGTCTTTAAAAAGAAAAGCAAAGACAAATGTTCTATGCAGCCCCACAAGTTTAAATGCCATATTCTTGTTAATATTGCGTTAGTAGAATATGAGTTACGCAGCATTACCCAGCCATATCGGTAGGCGGCCATCTTGCCACTTGCTGTTGAGTGAAAATGAAATCACAGTTGCTCAGGTATCAGGTAACAACCAATCACAGATCAGCTTCAGAAAACAGGTGAGCTGAGATTGGTTGTTGCCTGAGCCCTGAGCAACTGTGATGTCATTTTCGGTCGACAGCAAGTGGCAAAATGGCCGCCCCCTGTGATGGATAAAACGGCTTGAATTTGCTGCATAACTCATATTCCACATATGTAATATTAATCAGAATGTCATGTTAACACTAGTGAGGTCACATGTAACATATTACAAATGATTAAGTAAATATTATTACAAATGATTAGGGTTGACTTCCGCTTTTAGATATAGCCAAACAAGGCAACCAAGAGCAAGGTATCAAACCAACACCTTAAAGCTACTTACGAAAAGGGCTTGTTTTTAATGCACATATTATGCAAGTCAATTGCCCCCTGAACAAAGTTAAGTAGCGAGCACGCAAATGTGTCAGGTCACACTTTATGATGCAATGGCTCCATGCACAGGCGTAGGTCTTTTTAGGGTGTTGCCGGGGTTCAGAGTGCCGACTGTGTTTTAAGTAGGAGACTGGCACATTTAACAAGATTCTTAATCACATTACTATTCACACAGAGACAGGGAGCACATTGACAAGAGAGCAGGTCTGGGCTGCATTTGACTGCACTCATGTATAACCTGCGGGAACCAACAATCAGTGCCTTCAAAATAAAATGAATAACTGCATAGCTGTATTGAAAAAGTTGAGTCCTTGAGTCCTTCAAGGTTCATTACTCGAGTGATCGATGGAATAATCAATAGGATAATGGATTCTAAAAAGAGTTGCATACATTCAAAGATAAAATTATTTTTCCTTCAGACCCATGTTGCTGCTTGGGAAGGTTGGCACAGTTGACCACGACCCACATTGTTTTTTTTGATTGGTTTGCTTTTTTATTGAGCAGATCAACATGAAGAAAACACAAAACACATTACAAGTATAAAATATAAGTTGAAGTAAAAAGAAAAACAAGAATAGGAAGAAAGAAGTGTTTATATGTTCAAAAGGGGTAGGAGGAAGTTAAAAACTGATTTGTTTTATGTTGATAAAATAATAAGGTTAATGTATTTCAACAAAAGAAAAATGTACAAACCTAGTCATATACATACATCAAATCCACCATCAAGTCAGCCTTCTATCACCTCAAAAGAATTTCCAAATTCCCCCATCACTAAGTGAGTATGTAGCAAAGACCCTCATCCATGTCCCAACAACTTCACAATTGAACTATTGCAACAGAGTCTTGGACAGACTTCAAGTCCAGAACACTGCTTCCCGAAGCTTCTCACCTGCACAAAAACCTGGGCTGCACCCCGCCCACACCGTAATTCAGATTCATTGGCTCCCAGTCAGGCTCTGCATAGTTTTCAAACTTGTCATAGTACTTAGAAATTCCTCCATGCCTTGGCCCCACCATACATCACTGACCTCCCCCACCCGAGAAACTAGCTACCTATCATACTGTACATACTGTGCATTCTCTTTCATTATTTCAAATCATTCATCCATGCATTGATCCATGTTCTATACCACACAACCTCATTAGGGTGATGTGAGTTGGAGCCAATCCCAGACGACTTTAGACAGGAGGCAGGGTATACATACCCTGGACAGGTTGCCAGTCAATCACAGGGTGTATGAACAACCATTTGTACCAATGGGAAATTCAGTCTTCAATTAACATAAAAACATTAATTATATTGTTTCTGGTATACATGAGGGAGCCAGAGTACCTGAAAAAAAAAAACATACAACATGCAAAGTCCACAAAAGAAGGCTTGATCTGAGATTCGAACCCAAAACCTCTAGATTGTAAGGCAGAAGTGCTAACCAAGACTACACTACGCTGTTTTTTTAAATCATTTCCACATTAAAATGAAAATTAAAAGTACAAAAACTTGTTCCCTTTTCTATTCTACTAGTTCTATGCCAAAACAGCCTGTTTCTGCCCAATGTGGTCGCTTTTACATTACACATTATTGAGGCAGAGAGATGACAATGGTAGCATTCCTCAGAACCAATTCCAACCTGGTTCTAGAAAGCAGGCCAAGGAGGGCCATGATGTCACTGTCATCTGACTGGCCGACAGATTTGGCATTTCTTTAAGCGATGTGGCAAGGAACTACACCGGACACACCTATTTACAGGTTGTAAACGAGCGAGACACAGCTTTCCGTATAAGTATATACAGTGCACCTATTTAACCCTATTTAGAATTTTATATGTACCTGTGGATGAAATACTGAAGCTTGAGATATACATTTTTGGGGTTTGAGTGAGTTAAAGACAAAAATGGGGATGTATTAAAAGACAGGACTTGCTCTCATTCACTTAAATAGACCTGGCTGTGTTTAAGTATTGTGGTAAAACACAATATATGTGTATTGTATATACTGTATTTTGATGTCTTGGCGGCAGGCGATGGACAGTTGTGTCTCACTCGGTTAAACATCCAAATCGATTTTTCATCTGCGTAAAAGATTCTGTTCAGTTCAGTTGATCCTGTTTCATTCTGGAACCTGTAATGGAAAACGCCTTATAAGTAAGACCTGGTACAGATAACTTGGTAATCTGGTGTTTACTTCAGTTGACGTGTAAACAGTGGCATTGGTGAGAACATTCTCTTATGCTAGGTGTTACATTTGTGGTGGCGTTTTCATGAATGTGCCTTAAAACTGTGTTGGTAAGTAAACCCTTCTCACTCTACAGCATTCTGGCAAACACGCAAGCAAACACACACACACACACACACACACACACACACACGCACACACACACACACACACACACACACACCTCATTTTCATAAACAAGGTCTCAGGACTGATAGCATCATTCATGGAAAAAAATAACTTAAGTACACTTTAACCAATTTGATTGCAACTGTAAATTCCCATTTTAGTTTTTGTTTTGCACTCAGTCTGAAATAATTTTAAGTAAAAAGGCTCTGATCTCAAACTTTTACTAGCCTACTGTTACAAAATGATTTTTCCGGTTTTCAGATGCATGGATAAGATGAAAACGTTTACAACAAACATCCACTTCCGCTGAAAAAGACTTTCTTCTCAGGGTTCTCAGGACTGATAGCATATCATTCATGGAAAAAAATAACTTAAGTACACTTTAACCAATTTGATTGCTACTGTAAATACCCATTTTAGTTTTCCCACTGATCATTACATACAGTATATATCAGCCAAACAAGATGGATTTGTTCCTGTCATGTTATGAAACTGTATCTTCTTAATAATTAACAAGTGCGGTCTTATGTTGCAGCAGCTAAATGTGGAAGTTGGCAATGTAGGTGAGCTGTATCTGAACCAAGCCTTCAGGGTACTGGCAGCACAACACAGAAGGGAAGGGAAATCCTTGGGAAGCTCTGAGAGGAGCAACCTCTGACAGTTCAGACACCAGGGAAAAAAGGATTCTCCACTGTTAACAGCCCAGATGCAAAGTAAAAAGAAAAGTGCAGCGCACAGTGCAGCATTTTTATCGTTGTGTATCATTAGAAGGCCAATGTGGTGATCAAATCTAGTATTAGCATTAGGGCTTGGCGATATAGGGTTATTGTAATCGAGATATGAACCTTCAAGACATTAACTCATTCACTCCCAGCCATTTTCACTGAAGCAACCCCCTTCGCTCCTGGCTATTCTACTGGATTTTGACTGACTTTGCAAGGTACACAGAATATTGTGTTCTATAACTATAAAGACATGGAAGCTACCAAATGAAAGGTTAGAGTCTCTTCTTTCATTTGTATATAAAAGTACATTTGTATACGTTTCCGTTCTGCAGCAATTAGTATTAGAATATAGCTAACTTTCATCATTATTCACAAACCTGTTGAAAGCACTATCAAAAAGAGCTTGTTGCAACATGGCCCTGGCTCATCTCTTATACTTTGCTGCCACCTGCTGGCCATTTTTTACCATTGCTTTAAGCAACCTCTTCATGTCAGAAGCTGTATTAAAGCCTTCTGTATGCTCCAACATAAAAAAGCAAAAAAAAGCAAAAAAAAAAGAAAACAGAAAACGTATAAATATGTTTTTGGGAGTGAAAGACAAAGTATTGAAAAATATATTCATACGTTTTTGGGAGTATAGGACAAACTATTTCAAAAACGTATTAATACGTTTTTGGGTATGAATGAGTTAATATCGAAATTAGGATGATATCAGTGAACTTGCGCCACTTTACAACAGTACTTAACTATATTTTAGTGCTTTCAAGTGATAATTTTTTTTTAGTTAATCACACAATTTTCCGTAATCAATTACGATTAATCACATTTTTCTACTTCTGCTTGAATGCAAAACTATGAAAAACAAAGTATATTTAGAATATATATAGAAGACTGTTTTAAAAGATTTATTTGGTCCTTGAATAGAATACAACTGTAAAACAAATCAATTAATCAAAATGGACTCAGCCATTTTTTTCTTGTAGACACAATTCTCAGAACTTCTCGCTTTCAGGTTTAGTTGTGCCCACCAACAGCACACTTTGTGTAGATGATAGGCCAAAGACGGACAACTGATATGCCGTTTGATTTTGGCTTTGTAAAGTGTGAAAATACTTGCGATTTCTCAAACAAGCATCAAGTAAAACTGAAAGTAAGACTACCTATAGTCCGTGTTTGCCCAGCTTTGCGCTAGTGGCTAAATTGGCTGTAGCCATAACAGGAAGTAATATTAGTTCACAATATTGGTGTAGCTCATACTACCAGAGGCAAATTCTGTGTTGTGTGTTTTTTTGTTTTGTTTTTACATACTTGGTCCCAAAAAAAAAAAGATTCTTATAGGACACTCTCTCAATCAGGCGTTGGATCAGGAAACTATGAATTATACTGATTCTAATATCAAATAGCAATTCAATGCTACAACAGTTTACCTGGCTAATCCAGTTATATGCTGAGCTTCAGCGATTTGAAATTGCTCGTCATGAAAGCCATTCCGGGCGGCACAGTGAATGGCTGGTTAGCATGTCCGCCTCCCAGTGCTGAGGGTGTAAGATCAAGTCCGGGCTTTGGCCTTCCTGGATGGAGTTTGTATGTTATCCCTATACCTGCGTGGTCTTCTCTGGGTACTTCGGTCTCGTCCCACATTCCAAAGAAATGAGGGTGTTCTGAATTGTCCCTAGGTGTGATTGTGAGTGTGGATGGTTTTTCGTCTCTGTGTGCCCTGCGATTGGCTGGCGATTGGTTGCCCAAAGCCAGCTGGCATAGGCTCCAGCACCCCTGCGACTCTTGCGAGTAATAAGCGGTCACGAAAATTGATGGATGGATGGATGGAAAGCCATTACTGATTCTTGTTTACAAATACACAGCAAGAAATCTGCTGAAACTGAAAACATATGTGTAACAAAAACTCATGGCTGTGAAGAGAGAGTTATATGTAAAACGTTTTATGAAATAAATTTTTTACATTTATCCTGTAAAACGTTACTTTTCATAGAATGATGCTGACCGTCTTGGCAGATTTTATATACATCACAAGTTTTAGGTATGAGTCTCAGACGTGCATTCACGAAAATACACCTTCCGTTTTTGCTGTCTAACCCAAGAGAGAGACACAATCAATCTAAGTACTTCAAATGCCACAGTAAAGGAAAGAGTGAATGGCAAAAAAAACCTCAGTGAAGCCAGACAGTTTGCAGTCAAATAGCATTTCGCATTGTGCAATCTTTAAGAAAGTCCCTCTCTCCAACTACACTGAGCAAGAGAATAGCAACATGAATGGATAGCAAACAAAACAACAATGAGTCATCTGAAAACCATCTTTGACAACAGCTACCTACCGATGAATTTCCATTTTGGATGGCAGCACACATCTTTCATTGAGGACGAAAATGGAGGATTTGCAATGTGGACCAGAAGAATGGACCTGCATGTCTCCACACACAGGTTCGTGGACTTCTTGTTTTCTAAAGCCCCACCAGTCACACTCCTCACTAGTCCTTACCAGCTTCTGTTTCTAATATGCTACAAACCTTTCCCAAGAGTTGTGTCCATTTATCAGGTAGACCTTCTCTTTCTTCATATATTTTTGGTTAGTATCCCAGGTAATCTAACAATTTCCTTCTCTTTACCGAACTGTTGTCCTCTTCACCATATCTTGGTTCCAGTCACCCCCTCCTACAGAATCTAGGAAAAGCCACAGTATCATGGGGATTCCTTACTTATTCATACGTGCCATGTCAGCAAGTCAGCCAGTAAGTGGAAGCGAGCGAGCCATCGAAAGAGTCGGCGGAGCTTTTCCCATGGCAGCAGCGCCCGCCAACAGACATACACAGTTCATTCAGTCCTGGCTTTCTCGCTGCAGCCGCAATAGCAGTCAGGTATCCAGGCAACAGGCTCTTGCGCTCTCGGGGCTCCGTGACAGAGGCTGTGGGAAAGCTGCTATTGGGGGAAACACCCCATAGTAGAACCATATAGCCCACTTAGGCTCAGCTCCGGAAGGTGGTGGGGAGTGTCTGTCTCTCTCTGCTGAAGCTAACTCACTGCTTGCATCCCACTTGATGTCACAGTCTTTCATGTGTTCATGGCTCGCTCCCTTCCTCCCTTTCCTATCTTCATTTGCAGCTAATCAGCATGACTCTCTGTATGCGCTATTTGTAGCCCGCCAAACGCCCACCTAACTCTGCTCCCTCTCTCTCTCTACCTCATAGAGAGATAAATATGTTAAGTAAGTTTGGAAGACTGAGACAGTCGTAATTAATAATCTTTGATGGCACTGGAACAAAGACCGTTCAAACACGATGTTAAACATGCACTGGTGACAAGAATTCTGAGCACTTTCAGTTCTGTAAGACACTATGTAAAGCCTTTGAACTTTAGATATTGTCAGCTTATTTCTGCCTGCAATGTAATTCTCTGCATTTGTTTCACAATTGAATGTGGCTGGCTACAATTATCATACCAGTTTACGATCAGTGTTACTGTGAAAATGACCCCACGAGAAGGAATTACACACTCGTCCAAACGTAACGATTTGATGGTTCTCGCTTGTCTAAATCTACAGGGTGTTCCAGCCAACCCAACCAAACGTTTATTGAAGATGCTGCAAATCTTACTGGCTTTTACTGGTTGCTATGCCGACACTTATGCTTGCTTGGGAATTTGCCCTACAGTGGAAGTAAAAAGAAACTGCTGGCGCCATCATATTTTAGCACAGAGCATCTGTGGGCTTTTCTAAACATTGCATTTGACAGATACAGAATCTTTGAATTAGAAAAATGGTATTTGGGAAAAACTGTTTAAATATTGTTCCTGATCTTCTGCTTGTATATTTAAAATACATATATATGTATAATCTAAAATTAAGTTATACTACATTTTGCACAAAAGACAATCAGGAACATTCAGATTGGAAATGGGCTATTTTGCTTTTTTACTGTGATGGCTTAGTCATTTTAAAACAATATTTGTAACTAGACAAAGAGCCATTTCTGCCGAAATTGCGTGGGGATGCTGAAAAGCTGAATGCTAAGATTTGAATGCATGTGCTTATGAAGTAAACTACAAGATAAATTATGTGAAAATTAACATTTTTAATTGTAGTTAAATGACAAGTGGATAAAAAAAAAATCTTGAACTGCAATCTGTGTAAGGTTGGGATTTAATCATTTCAGAGAAATTATAATCCATTTCCTGATATGATAATCAGTTGGTATCAAACTATCAAATGAACTAAAAAGTCGTCCAAGCGGGGTTTGACCCAGGTTCTCTGTGGTGGCAGGCAATTGCTCTAAGCACTGAGCTGACTTGACTTCTATCATACTGTACAATAAATTTCACCAAATTCGCTAGTCAGTCTTGGTCAACAGTAATGCTAAAATAATTTAATTCCCTTTGATTGGGTTTATCGTATGAATCGCTATGACAACTCTGTGATTGGCAGACACTTGGCAAAAAAACAGGACGCCGGGATGGGACTTTCATATTAGGACAAAACAGTAAGGTCGGCGAAATCCACCGAGACACTGGACCCAAGGCTCAGAAACGTGACTGTCCCGGACAAAACTGGACATCTGGTCACCCTAGGGTAGGGGTGCAGCAATTAACTGATTTTACGATTAACCGTGGTTTTTAAACGTCAGGATTAAATAACCGCAGCTGTTCAACAACACCGGTTATTTCCGCTCACGTACGGCGCAAAATGAGCCATGCAGCATAGTTCATAGCTCTTGTGTTTCCACACGGCCCATTTAGCGGGGGCACAACAACACAGAGATCATCTTTGAACGCCGCCTGGGGAGAGTAGCGTACTCGACGGCTGTGGGTAGGGTTCTGATCCCTGGACCAGGTTGAGTGGACATGGGGAAAGGGGAGGCCGAAACAAGGTAGCAGCGTCGAGTGAGGCAGGGTGGAGGCCCTGCACCCGCCGCCAGAAACCACCGGCACACCGCTACCCGCGCCACCGACCGACCTCCCCAGTGAGCTGATATTTGTTGAATTATGTTTTCCCTACAAATCTTAAGGAGTACCTCTCTTTAGAATTAACATGTTTCAAAAATTGTGTCATGTGCAAGACACTTTTTTTTTTTTTTTACGTGCTTCAGTTATTCAGGAGTGTATTCATGTGCTGGACTGTGTTGTGTTGTGTTCTCGGGGTAGGGCAGGGTAGGGTAAATCATGTAAACACCGGAGAGGGTAACATTCTGACATGTACACAGATTTACAATGACAGGACTGCAAGGGTACACTGTACCAAATAGTCAGGGGTCGGACAACAAAGCTTGAGGATAATCTTCTGCCCCTTTCTTAATGCTGTAGAATAAAATCTACTTTATTTCCTCTCATATGCTGTGTTTGCATTTGTTTTTTTACTTTTTTGACTGCTCCTACATTAGTGTATAATTGTGAATATAATGTTTTGGTTTAATTAGTTTATTATAAGTACCTGTAGAGTGCCTTGGCCAAAATGCGGTAGAAGGTCACTGTGAAATTCAAGTTGCAAAATAGCAAGAAGAATAAGAGAATTGCTTTTTTTTTCATGAATTGAAGTGTTTATATATATATATATTTGGGTACATAAAAAACACTTTTTTTTATTAAACACAATCAATTTAGTTTTTCAATCAAATACAGACTATTAGGTACATTAAGAAACGTGTACCATGTTAAGTTTAAAGGAATAAATGTAAACAGTCATCTTCTGTTTTTAATCTTACTAGTAAGTCACAGTGTCCCATCACGAGAGAGACATTTTTAGAAGAGGGCTACTCATGTGTAATTGGGGCTCACTAGTACCAGCTGGCATCCTTGTTTTCTTTTCTTTTCTTAGGGCAGTGCACATTAATCATCAGAGCAAAAAATCATCCATGTTTGCAATGTCTGTGTAGTCATGCTTTGTCAAAAAAAAAAGTGACTGGGCCCAATGATCTTTAAAGAAGTGGCTCGTTTACTCAACTCTGCAAGCAGCCAATCATATTGTGGCTTGCTTAAAAGTCCCCTAAAAAAAAAAGAAACAAAGAGTTCATTACTGGTGACGGGGACTATTAGTGGTTATTTAAGCCTTCACTTTTTAAAACCATGGTATACTGTCAAACAGTAATCAGCCCATGCCTTGTGCCTAGTAAAAAATGTACTGTAATGGCTACGCAATAACTGACGTGTTGCAAATCCAATAGAGAGTACCCTGAAATATAAATCCAGGAAGAGGTAGCCCGTGCCTTGGGAGACAACCAGTGGCAGAATGACAATGGAAGTTTGTCACGCTTCACAACACAGAGTGGAACTTTGCTTAACCACCGCACGCACGTCAAACGGCCTTATGGTCAAAGGACAACAATAAAGATGGACAAGATGAGAGAACACAAAGAGGCATCTTTAACCCAATAAAGCCGGGAGCGCATTACCGCGTTTCTACCATTAGAACGGGAGCACTCTTCTACCTTTGAAGCTGGGAGAGAGGATACATCATTTTGTTTTGTTTTGACGAATTCTCTGTCTCTTAGCCGATGAAATGCATCAGAATATACACAAGAGGCACGTCTTGGAATTTTATTCGATCATTAATGACAGACACAGTTTCACAGGAATTATTAAATAAATGACGTGATTAGGGATAGACCGCTAATCGGCCTGGCCGATTATTGGCACCGATATTGGGCGTTTTGACGAATATCGTTATCGGCCTTAAAAAAATCTGACAATAAAACGTCAATCTAAAACCTTTTTTTTCTCAGGGAACTATTTATTTATATTTTCAGCTAACTTTATAAGAGATGCTGCTGACCCAGGGAAATTTCTAGACAATGTGTTTTAATGTCGAACAAAAACAAAGAAATGTGAAAGTTTAAGATTTCAGGTATTTTAAAATTTGTGAGAAAAAATATTCACTGTAGAAAACTAGTCCTATGGTATTTACATGTATAAGTACCATTTAACTTTTTTTAGTACTAATAACCTTGGGATCTCCCTGAACATTTTGTTAAAAATTGAAAAGGATGTCTATTATCTAAGATAAAAAAAATAAATAAATAAAAAGTATACATTTTGATAAATATACAAATTGTTCTAAGTCAAGATTGACATTTGTATTTCAAAAAGAAAAAAAATTGACGCCAATATATTTTCCCCCTTTTTACTGAAAATAAATATCCGCTCCAAATATCGGTTATAGGCCTCCTTGTCTACTAATTATCGGTATTAGTATCAGCCCTGAAAAAAAAAAACATAGTCTATCTCTAGACACGATTGACTTTGGTGCGGGAGGACTTCGAATCAGTGCAACCAGTCGACAATTACATATTGTTAAGAATTATGTTTGTAGACGAGGATGTTGAAAATTTGTGTTGAAGGTAAATATACCCGCAGGTTTGCGACACATTTGTTTGTTGTTGTTTTTTGAAGCAAAATATTGAAAGTTTACAATTGTGTGAACGGCACCGGTGTAAGCTCTGAAATGGTTTTGAAATTATGTTTCTATCTGCTTCAGGAGCTGAGATATCAATTATTTGTAATTTCTAGGAAAACATCAGGTTTTCGGGGGTGACTCTAAAGTCACTCATAGGTTTTAGAGGTATGTTTTGCCAGGCGCTTTAGGCCTTAATGGGTTAATAGGCTACTGCCTTCAGCGGCACAGATGATGTGAGTAAATGATTGAGTTGAGGGGAGCAGGAACAAGTAATATAGACATTCTACTCTATGTGGAGGCAAGTAAGTGAGCAGTTGCTCATTTGCAGGAAACAGGACAGATCCCTTGCCCCAAAACAATCTGCTTCCACATGGCTGTTAAAAAAGGATAAGTGGACTAATACTTGGAGTAGTTTAACAAGAGCCTGTCGGAGACATTTTAGTAAGACACGAAGGGCCTGTTCTAATTTGTGGGAAAATTGATGGCTCTAATCAACAGCTGTCAACGCATCTTGAGGAGGACAGCAGGACATGGTTTGCCCAGCGGTAGCTTGGTATAAAATATCTGACCCCAGCGCAAACCCCGCAGTCAGACACTCTTGTGAACGTCTCAGGGGGAAAAGCACAATTAGGTTCTGTATCAAGTGGCAAACAGGTGCACCAAAACCATAAGGCAACAAAAACTGATCACAAATCTATTGTCCTTCCATAACAGGTGGTGCAAGAACTTTTGAATAGAGACGGCGCTTCTTTAATATTTATTTTACAAGAATATTTATCAGAATATAGAGGATAGAATCCCTCATTATACTTTCATCAATTTGTATTGAAACACATACAGATTAGCTTAAATGGCTGCTGCTGTAATAATACCTTTTTTCTTTTGGAGGCTAGTCAATTTATGTCATTTGTCAACCTAAGAGTTAGGCTAGCCTTGACTTTTTTGAATAATAGCCGACATACATAAAACTTTATGGTGGGTTTCTAACTAACCAACAAACAAATGAAAGCGTAAATGGTCTTCTCTGATTCAAAAGGAACCCTGACTGTAATGACAAGTTTGCTCTATATTGTTTATTTGGTTGTTACTAACATAACTATGAGATTCATTTTTCACAAACCATTTCCAGTACATTTAGTAGAAACTTTATTTGGACGTCGGCCGCCATTGTTATTTACGTGGCAACGCATTCAGTGAGTGCGTAGTGACGTCGAATAGCGGCTGGCTCTCTGCCGAGCAACGTGAAACGACTATCAAGAAAGCAAGGTAAGTCTCGTAGCGTTCCTAAAGAAAGAGCATGTGATCGGGAGAGTCACCCTCCCCCACGCCGTGCTCTCGTCATTTAAGACACACTGACACATTCAAGCGTTTTGATAGTCTCTTGAGGAACGTTACGGAGGCTTAACTTGCTTTCTTTATATTTGGCGTTTCACATTGCTTGGCAGAGAGCCTACCGCCATTCTACGTCACTACGCTCTATGCACTGAATGCGTTGCGATGTAAATAAAAATCCAAATAAAGTTTCTACAAAATGTATTAAACAGGAAATGATTTATGAAAAATTAATCTCATAGTTATGTTAGTAACAACCAAATAACTAATATAGAGCCAACTTGTCATTACAGTCGGGTTTGCTTTTAAAAAAGCATGAATGGCCAGATTGGCCACTAGGTTACCTTACCATGCAACAACCTAGTAATATAGCCACTATTTTTTAGTTAAATTTTTTTAAGTACAGATGACCAAAAAAAAAAACTTTTACAAAATTAAGAAAGTACAAGATAATAGAGGTGACACCTAGTTCTCCTCCGAAACTATCTTTGAAATACCCTACGATGAAGAATATATCGGTTTAGACTTAACCGTTGCGGGCTTCTTTACAATACACGTATCAATACGGAGGTGTCAGAATCAATATTCATTCATAAAGTTTCCTGGCCCATCTCTGAAAGCTGCTCCTTGCTGTGCAATGCGCACACATGTCGACCAGGCATGGTGCTGGCGTAAACCGGTTAACATTTAAAGAACAAAACATTGTTTCCCACCCTGTATAATAAAAATTTAATTTGGGTATGCACATGACTGTTTTCATATTAAAAAAAAATCTATGTAATGTAAAATATTGGGATACGTATTGCCTTGAAGGCCATGTATCGGGATACACATGTATCCTGATACGTATTGTATCGTGACCCCTGTATCGTGATACACATTGTATTGTGATGTTGTTGACAATGCACAGCACTATGATCAACTAGAGCTGTCAACATTAAACAATTAATCGACAAGTAATCCATTATCAAATTACTTGACAACTATTTTTATAATCGAGTTATCGTTTGGAGCAATTTTTTATTTTAAAATTGTCCAAATCCTCTGATTTCAGCATATCAACAGTAATTGTTCACTGATTTCTGTAGTCCTTCATGAAAGAAGACTGATTATATTCTTTGTTTAATCAAAATAAGATATTTGCAAACGTCTGTTTTTACTTTGGAAAACATTGACCGAACCAGTAACATAGTACAACATTAACCCCCCCTCCCTTTTTTTAATTACTATACAAATACAACGTAGGGGGGGGGTTATTACATTTTAATCCAATTAACTGATTGAATAATCGATAGATTAATCATTCCTAAAAATATTCGATACTAGTCTCAACCATGGAATTTTTACAAAAGTTGCCTATATGTGGCAACATGTTGAATATCTCGATTGGACACATAATTTTTTTTTAATGTTTCTTCTACTTAGAGACACATTTAAAATATTGCATTGTATGACACCATTGTCATTTAAATGTATTGCCAAAATTACACCGTTGTCATTCAGGTTGCGTCAGTACCCATTCACACACAGCTGTGGCTTCTTTTTCCATAATGCATTCAAGTGGATTTATGGGTCTCAGATAGCCCCACTTTTGGATTTCCTATTATTACATTATGATCAGTCAATATCAAATTAGCTCTGAGCAACCCAGAAAGACGCCAGAAAGACAAAGATTAAAAATAATCCTGAACATTTAACATACAAGGCCACAGAGCATGCAAGCAGCAGTACACTTCAATTCTCTACGCATGGTCAGCAGCATAGTGCTGTGTTGTTGTCATATGACCTGCACTGATTCTGCTGCCCCGCCTGGACAATTATGTCATTGTTGCCGGGTAAATTTGCCACATAAAGCAAGTCTGACACCATGCTGGCAGTTGCGCAGTACAGTACTTTTTTAAACAAGGAATCACTCAGTAAAGACTGTCAGTAATGTTTACAAGCTTGGCCTTTGAAAACCTGGTACGTCCAGTTAATTTTATTTCAGGAGTGAGGAAATTGAGTCACAATTCTCCTGTTCCTGTCCCTTTCAGCTTGTGACCAGAAGGTAAAACAAAATGGTCAAACCAAGTTAATGTTATGCAAATACTGTATTGATCTTTTCCACCAAAATGAATTATAACAATTAACCACTACTTGGTTTATTAAAACAACATATCAATGATTTATAAGTAGGAATGTCAACATTAGTGCGTTAATTTCAAGTTAATTTAAAGTTCCTTTAACGCCACTCATTTTTTTAACACGCGATTAATGACCGCCCCTTACTTGGAAAGCCTGTAGTGGGGAATATCAGTCTCAACGCAGCAGACATGTCCACATCAAACTTAAGCAGTCATAAATGCAATAATTATAAGATAATGGATGGATGGAAATTTAATAATAATGCATACATTTGTGGAAACTGAATTTTTTTTTTAAAAAATGCGCACAATTTCACAAGTTACTTCATGTTAAAGATAAGATAGTTCTTAATATGAAAAGAAAAATGCACTGAGCTGTCGCCAACGTCTTACAAATTCGATTAAACCATCTAGTGGCAGAAAAAAAGACCTCAACACAAATCAATATTACACTCAGTACAGTACAGTACATCTTTTTCATTTTAATTCAATTTTATGAATTATGAAATTACTGTATCAAGGACTAAAAAATGCTGCCATATTTCTATTAGTTTAACATTTTTTTGAACTTTTATGTTAACAAAAGTATGAAAAATATTTTATTGTACATTTATAACAGATCTAAAATTTCTGATGAATCATGAGTTAACTATTGAAGTCATGTGATTAATTACTTTAAAAATGTAATCGCCTGACACCCCTATTTATAAGATCTTTAGCACATCATGAAGTGGACTTAAATGATTTTCATACAGTACATTGATGTAGAAAAAGCTTAAAGACCTAATTGGATCGAAGTACACAAATACCAAATTAGACTCTAGTTTGCTAACAGATGCTGCAATTGCTTTATGTACGAAAGCTACACTCACAGAGAGTTTTATCGATGCCAGGAACATACCCTTCCACCATAACCTGAGGAAACATGTCTGCAAAGAGCTTTTTAATGTGTTTTCTCTCCCTGCACAACTCCTTTTGGAAATTACAGCAACTTCAGAGGCAATGAAGGAGAAAAGAGTTCCTGTCACCACATGGTGTGATGAGTCCTATTGTGTACCAAGAAGAAGACGAAGAAGAATCATCCTCTGATTAGACTTGGAAGAGTAGAGCAGTCACAGCTGTTCTATAAATATAAAGGCTCCCCATCTGGTAAGACAGGGACTCCAAATAATGAATGGATGATGGCACTTAAAGCTAATGCTAGTCACTCGTCTGAGAAGGAAAGCGGCCAAAGCAACGAACAAAAGTACAGTCGGATTGGCAGCCATGACACAGCAAGATTCTTATCTTCAATCATAAAGCAGCACTGTGAACTGTAAACCAGCTCTACGGGGTTAATACTGTATAAGGAAGTGCTTCATTTATAGAGGATTGCTGAATCCTTAATTTGACAATGTGACCTGGACTACCATTTGATCCTGACATCCAATAATAACTCCAACTGAGCAACCAGAAACTTACGAGTCACGAGTCATCTTGGCAACAACCATGGGTGAATCCAGCACCTCCTCCTACAAGAAAATTCTGTTGTTGGAAGTATTTGTTCAGATTGTTGAGGTCTCCACTTTCTCCACAGACTGCTTGGCAGTCTGGAGGACGGACTGGCTGAGTTCAGATGGGGGAAAGTGACCGGGGTTTAGACCAACGGAGACAGTGGGAGGGCACACACACACCCACACTGCCAGCTGGAGCCTGAACCCACCCACACTCATCAACTCACTGGAGCTCAAGCTAAAAGTAGAGTGGCTGGGGGAGGGGGAAGAGTAGGGTACAACTGGTGTACTGCTGGGGGCTGTGAAATTCTTCTATAGACTGTATCTCTCCTCTTCACCAAAAATAGATATTGTGACCTGCATGCATCATCAGCCAGGATTATCCGGGGGATTTGTAGGGAGCCACCAGTACATGGTCTGTTCATTCCATCCAGATGATAGCATCTTTTAGGAATGAAGAAAACAATTGATGATGCCATCAAGTTGTTAAGTGGTTTAGAACATTGATTTGTGAAGTTTGTTTTGCCTCAAACACTATATCAACTTATATGACGGTGTATTAGGGCCATATATATATATATATATATATATATATATATATATATATATATATATAATTTTTTTCCAGAGACGGGGTAATATTTCGAGAGAAAAAAATCACAAATTTGCCACTTTATGAAGTGGCAAATTGGGCGGCACGTGGCTGACAGGTTAGCGCGTCCACCTCCCAGTGCAGAGGACGTGAGATCGAGTCCAGGCTTCGGCCTTCCTGGGTGTGGTTTGCATGTTCTCCCCGTGCTTGCGTGGGTTTTCTCCGGGTACTTCGCTTTCCTCTCACATTCCAAAGACATGCATTGGCAGGTTAATTGAACACTCCAAAATTGTCCATAGGTGTGATTGTGGATGGTTGTACGTCTCTGTGTGCCCTGCGATTGGCTGGCAACCAGTTCAGGGTGTACCCCGCCTACTGCTCGAAGCTAGCTGGGATAGGTTCCAGCGACCCCCGCGACCCTTGTGAGGACAAGCGGTTAAGAAAGTGGATGGATGGATAATGTGGAAGAAAAAAGAAAAGAAAAAAACTCGAAACTTACGAAAAATAGACGTAGCGTAGTTATAGTCTAATGTGAGGATTTGTTGGTGGTCAATGGGACACTTGTTTATAAAATGAAAAGGCAGGATCAAGACTCATTCTTAATTTAAACTTTACTCGTCATACACGGTAGCTAAAACAACAACACTTCCTGATCAGCTGACTAACACTAACCAATCAGAAGCTAGCATACGTTAGGTAAATGCAAGTGTACGGCGGAGAGCAGCAGATTCGACACATCAACTTAGCTACTTGTACAAAAAAATACCAAAATGTATGAACGTGTAAATAATAATGGAAAAATAAATGTACAAGGACAACCTAAATGCATGATCCTCGGGGTGTGGACCTTCGCAAAACGAGGCGTCACTCTTCATATGTTTAACATTATATGGTTAATATCTGCTAATGAAATTACTATTTCCTTATTTGACAACCCGACTGAAAAGTATTGGCAGAAACATCTGAGTAGTACACTACGTGAGTTTTTTTCTCGCAAATTTGCCACTTAATAAAGTCACAAATTTACCACTTTGTAAAGTGACAAATTTGCGAGTTTTTTTCTATGAATATTGCCCCCGCCCTCTAAAAACATATATTATTTATATGTGGCCCTAATACACAGTCGTAAACTTAGAACAAGGTTTCCAACTATTTTTTGGGCTATTGACTCAAGCAATCAAGTACGTTATTGTACATTTGACAAGCTACACAAGGCAGTTGTTATAGTCAAAATTGTGTGGCCTCATGGCCTTATAGTGGACCTTAAGACATCCAACCTTACCATAAACCTTGGCTGTTGCTTTATAAGTCCCTTCAACAAATAAGCACACTTCAAATGTTTCTGTAACATTTTGTCATGTAAGATTTTCTTGTGGGAGACAGATTACATGCGCCAAATCTTATTCGTGGATGACAAACTTGTCATGTTGTGCTATTACTTTGGCTAATGCTAAATGCTATCGTGGTTGACAGTTATGCTACCTTGGTTGACAGTTCAACAGCGCTAACAAGTCAATACACTCACCATTATTCAACCTTTTTTTTTCAGTCCCAGCAGCTGGGAGCTGGCTGTGCCGTTTTACCTCGTGCCGGTCCAGCATTGTACCAAAATATGCCACTAGAAAGCTCAAGCTTGCATTGGGACCAACACCAGCAACCACAGTATTTGGATAGTAGGATTACACTTCCCATGATTCTTAGATACAAAAGCAGAAACACGCCTGCTAGCGGTTAGATGCAGATAAGAATGAGAACGCAAGCAGAATGTGAAAGTAAATAGGAAAGAATTTATAAGTTAACTTCCCTTTTAATGGGTTTATCGTAAGAATCACTATGACAACATTGACATGATTGGCACCCCTTTATTTTTTGCATGATCTCTACAATATCTTCAGAAATAAATGAAATGTAATAAGTGTAATAAAACAAATTTATATCATCAGGACCTTTTAATTGGATGTCCAAAGTAATTCAACAAAGGAAATTGTTTTTCAACTTGTATAATGTAATTCCAAAGAAGAAATAGAAAACACAACATGTGCAGCAATAATGGCACTCCTCTTTGATATTTGTTTGCACACCCTTAAGCAGTGATGACAGCTTCCAAACGCTTCTTGTAGCCATCTCCAAGCTTCTTGCACTTTTCCGCTGGTATTTTCCCCCACTCTTCCTTTCCAAATTGTTTAAGCTCTTGAAAGTTTGCAGGTTTCTTTTTCCAATGGCACATTTCAGCTCATATCAAAGATTTTCAATCGGATTGAGATCAGGAGTTATTGCTGGCCATTTTAAAACAGTATTTTTTCCTTTTTAACTATTCCTGTGTGCTTTTAGTTGTGTGCTTTCGGTCTTTATCTTGCTGGAGGATCCATGAGCTTCGACTCCACCCAAGTTGTCTAACACTTGGTAGGACATGTCCTCCAACAATGTGTTGATAATTCTCTGATTTCATGATTCCTGTGATACGATCAAGTCCTCTAGTACCAGATGTAACAAAGCAGCCCCACAGAATGATGGATCCTCCACCATGCTTTACTGTAGGGAGGGTGTTCTTTTCCTTGGAAGTTTCATTGCGCTGTCTGTAAACAAACTGTTGGCGTGCATTGCCAAAAAACTCTATTTTCGTTTCATCAGTCCACAGAACATTCACAAAAGAATTGTGGTTTGTCCATTATTTTTTAATGTCTGTCTGAGGAATGGTCTTTGCCCACAAAGCCCTATTTTTGGTTCAGTGTGTGGCGTATGGTCATTCTTGAAACCATGATATCAGACTGCTCCAGGCTGTTTTTTTCCACCATTCGCACCAACCGTTGAAGACTTCTGTCAAAAATTTCTCTCCACGTCCATGGAAATTCTTGACAGTTCCATGCTCGTCAAACTTCTTAATAACATAACGCACTGCTGAAACAGGGCTACCAAAGTCTTTGGAGATGGCTATATACCCTTTGGAGGTCTTGTGTTTGCGAATTATAGCACTTCTGATGGCCTCAGACAGCTCCTTTGTTTTCACAATTGTGACAAAGGAAAATGGGATAGCAGGTGGCTTTTTAAAACATCAAAGTAATCATTCAATGGTTAATTCATGTGAATTGGGCCCATACCATTTTGAACAGGGAATTCTCATTTGTGATTTATCAAAGGTGAGTCACATTGTGTTTCCATACTGATTTACAGGAGAGGGTGACAATACCAGTGACAGAGCACATTTGAAGTTTTCTATTTTTTTCGCCTATTGTTTTAAAAAAAAAATTTAATCATTTTGTCTTTCAGATAAAACACAAGTTCTCTCTAAAAAATATATATATATTTTAGTTGATACATTTTTTCCAGAAAATATTTCACATTATCTACTTGACTGTCATGGGTGCCAATAATGGTGAGCAGGACTGTACACATGACAAATAACCGGGACGCCAGGACGAGACCAACGTAACATCGGGACAAAACAATGGGGTTAACCAAATCCGCACAGACTTGGGACCCAAGTCTCAAAACCACAACTGACCCGTTTAATCCAGGACGTCTGGTCACCCTATTCAAAGGACTTTCACAATGGACAAATCAATGGTTCCTCAATTTCCCCATGGATCCTCCTCAATGCTCAGTGCTCGGTCTTTGATGCATACTCAAGAGAATTTAGATGCTCCTTAATATGGCGTCATAAGGACAACTTCTTGGTTGTTTTGAAGCATTGAGTAGCCAGGAGCTAAGAATTTCGCATTTAAGAGAAATGAGAGCCAGGTGGTGCCGTGAGCCACCTTGCCATGAATGGCTTCTCTTACTACTTTTTCAAACCAGCGGTCTTCTCTAAATATGTACATTTTTGTCCTCTAAAGGGTGCTGCTTCTCTATGAGGTTCATGTAGACAGCTGAGTCTTGACCTGAAGAGTTAGCGCGTCAGTGTTGTGCCATGAGCCTAGTCAGTGGTTGTCTGTTTTTCCCAAATAATGCATTCCTCACTGCACTTGACTGCATACAACAGATTGCTTTTCTGAGTATGCGGTGTATTAGCCTTTGTCTCAGAGTGTTACCAGGTTTGTGTACCGGTATGTTATGTTGGTGGAAAATACTTCTGAGTTTCCCAGACAGATTTGATACATATGGAATGACAAGATTGTTGTTGCGCATCACTCTTTTCCATTTCATCCATTTTGCTCTATTCACAAAGGACTATCTGAGATAACCACAGGTTTTGAGGGCCTCCCTCACGTGCCTATACTCTTCCTCTTTGGCCTGTGGAACGGTTGGCACATTATCAGCTCTGAATTGTAGGGTTATGATAACACCCAGTTTCCGCTCCAGTGGTTGGTGTGAGTCAAAGAGTAAGAATTGGTCTATATTCCCACACGGATGCCCCTGTCATCTCCATTGTGAATCTCACAGTCCAAAAGACAACTTATGGTCTTTGTCATCAACACGTGTGAACTTGATGTTGTTGTCCACTGAGGTAATATGCTCAGTGAAGGCCTTGCACTTCTTAGCTTTTGGTTTTAACCCATGTGTCAGCCACATTTTTGTACCAATGACTTGGCGTTGTTCCCTTAAATGAGCACAGAGCACGTATTTTCATGTCCTCCATGTGCAGGGTTGCTATAATGGGGGGTACCAAGGAGCCCAATCACTGGAAAAAAAATTAAACGAGGCGATTAAAAAAATGAAAGCAAAAAAGACCCCCTGAACCAATGGTTTTTCGGTAGAGTGGTATCAGATCTGTAAAAAAAAAAAAAAAAAAGCTGACGTCTGTAAAATGTTGGTGTGGTGTATTGTCTACCAAAGCTAAGGTGTTGGCCACATACTTAGCATGTTAAATGTATGAACTCTCCGACATATTACTAATGCCTACAATTTGCTGATGGAGGTTGGCGCCATATAAAATCTCACATTGGATAGGGCCAGCTCTGCTCATTATTCTGATAAAAGTTGACCTTGGTTTCCTCCATCCAAACAATCTAATTCCAGAATATGTTTTTTTTTTTTAGGTGTTGTCTGGCTCTGACCTGGAGCTGATGGTCTGGTCTTATCTCTTTCCTGTTCTTGAATATTACCATTGATTTGCACCATGTGTAGTTCCATTCATGAAAACCAACTAGATTTTTTGGAAGCTAATGAACGGAATATTCTTCAATGGCTGAACAAGTGACTTGATCACAAGCCAATCAAGCTTACTTTTTACTAACTGACGATAAAAGTGAAAGCAGAAAAATCAGTTCATGAGGTGGAAATGAAAGGTGGCTGCGGTAAAAGCCTAACAAACATCTCCTGGAAGGAAACTCAAAAAGAAATTTGTAAAGCCCAAGAGCACCAGACGTAAAGCATGCATTGACTGCAAATGCTTTTGATCCTACTATTAAAAGATTTCCTTTATGTCAAATGACCAATCTACATAAAATGCCTATAATTCCTAAATGGTAAACGCATGACCTCTACAATTAAAAAGTATACACTTTAATCACATGTTAAATGTTTTATCTTTTTCTGTATTTTTATTTTATTTTCTAATAATTTATTTCCTAAATCAAATGTGGGGAAAGCAAAAAGCACAATTTACAATAGGGTTGGACGGTATTACGGTAATACGTTATCCTGCGGTGCCTAAAAATTGCAATGTTGTCACTTTCAATACCATCATTTAAAAAAAAGCTGCAGCGCATAAGGATTTAATAATTTGATATTAATTATAATGTAATGAGGAGACGGTAAAATGTTGTCAAAATTTAAATACCGCCCAACACTAATTTACAATTTTGAGAACTGCGATGAAAGGAAGAAAAGATACTGTTAGTATATTGCACATTTGTTTTGTAAACAAACTGTCTTCATTTGAAAATGGGATTACATAAACCGCCCCTAGCACATGCCCTAGTTCAACAAAAGCCAAATAATTCACTTGTGATATTTTTAATGTTTCCAGAACCTCAGCTTTTTAATTAGATGGGAAAGTGACAGTAAGTTCCTGATCCGTGACGGGGGGATGTTCAGCAGCCTGTGGCATGATTGTAATTCCAATATTCGGCATACTCATGTCAACTTGATAAAGCTGGCAGGCTATCACAGCAGCAGCAGTGTACAATGATTGGTTTCTTCCCTCTTATCTCAAAAGAGAAAATATCTTTAACCTTGTGGCTCAAAATTAAGGTCAGCCCAGACTAAAGTCATTCTGAACACAGTTTTGTGAAGCTTACAGGTTGATTGAGGAGGACAGGGGCATGCTTATGCTGTCTCACTAGGGAAGCTAATAAAACACCCCCACCCCTGTTGACAAGTATCTTACAGCGTTCAAATTACTCTAAAGAAGAGAGGGGAGCAATTTGTAAAATGTTTTGATTTTTATATGCTGCCTCTGCTTCCCCTACATACACTTTGAGCTGAGCCTGTGGAAATGGAATCTTTGAGGGGGCCGTTAGGGAATGTACAGGTGTCTTATTTAGACTTCCAAGAAGCACTCGCTGAATTTTCAATTGCTATCTAGTTTGCTAAACAAATTACAGACACAGGATGTCAGGCGGTAAGCTAAAATCTAAGAAAGTATTAGCTGTATGAAAGGAATGCCAAACACATTTTCATTCTAGGCCACACGTTTCGATCATGTGGGTTTTCAAAAGGAAGTTATGTGATATTTACTGTACATCATAATCTTTCAAAAGACGCCACCTTAAGGTCTGTTTTGTGGTGCTTGATGTAGGGCTGTCACAAACTAATCTTTATACATCCTAGTGATTATTCCATTGGTGGCTCGAGTAATCACCTTGAGTTACACTAATGTAAGTAAGAGCTTGTAGGAATATTCTTCAGTAATCACGGTCACACCAATGAAACATCCATCCAAGGAGCACAACAGTTTGTCATGAAACCAAATGGCAACCAGGGTCTCAATTTGGCATCTGACTACCAGAATGTTTTTGTTTAAGTGGTTGAACAAAAATGGGAAACTTATTGGTCACACAAAATAACCTGACCATTAACTCCACATTACAAATGAGAGGGGAGTATGAACTTGGCAGAGTATCTAATTCAGGGTTTCCCTTCTTGATGAAAGCAGACAATTGTACACATGGGTGCAGTTGCTATCCTGGATTGTTTTTAAGGTTCTCTACCGCTAGTTCTACACAAGGCAATACAAAACGTCTGACTGATCAAGTTTAGCATCCTTGTCCCATGTCTACAGCCGATGTTCCTCCATGTGGTACAAGCAGCGGATCTTTTCCTTATTCTATCCTTTTAAAATATCAAGTCAGTTGCATAATATTTAGAAGAAAGAATTTCCATCTGTAGTCTATCTATCATCAAATACAACATATAAACTCTTTTCTTTCTTCCTATTCTTGTTTTCTTTTTTACTTCAATTTATATTTTAGACTTGTAATGTGTTTTCTTTGTGTTTATATATTCAATAAAGAGTCAAATCATAATTTCCCCCTTCGCTACTGAGAGAATACTGTAATGTTTCCCCCCCTCGGTTAAGTAATATGATTGTCCCTAATGTTCAGACTGACACATCCCAGAACAAGCTGAAGACCTTGTGTTTCTAAAACTTAACCTCTGAAACAATTCATGTATTAGTACTTTAACTAGGGCTGTGGAATTAAACGAAATTCAATTACAATTTTAATTATTACACTCCACAATGACAAAATCAGCATAAATGTAAAAAAAAAAAAAAAAAAAGGTTAATACAAATTTTGACTTGTTTAACTCTTTGACTGCCAGACGTTTTCAGAAAAGGGATGCCGTGGGTGCCAGCCGATTTAAGCATTTTGACTGATCTTTCAAGGTCCACAGAAAATTTTGTGTTTGGACTACACACATACTACCAAATGAAAGATTGGACTCTCATCTTTCATCAGAAAAAAAAGTTTGTTTCTACCTTATTCCGTTTTTCAGTAATCAACAATAGAAAATGGTTAGTTTCACCCAAATGCTCTGTTTTGAAACAAAATACGGAGAAATCAAGCGTTTTCCGGCGTTAGCATCGCTAGTCGGTGAGACTTTATGACGTGATCATAGCCGCTGCGTCAACGCTTCCAACTTCGGCGTCAACCTCGGAGTCACCATCATCATCATCGTCGTCATCAATGTGCTCTTTAGCACTGGTTGATACTTCTCTTCTTTGAAAAAAACTATCAAGCGTGAGCTGCTTGCCACCGGTCGCCATTTTCACTCTCTCAGCCATTGTCCCCTCAACACTCTAGCTCCGCCTCACGTCTTCTACTACTGACGCCTACCCGATCTTGTCCAAAGAGAGTCATCGCTGCCATCTAGGGGCCAAAAATAGTCATTATACTAACTAGATCTGCTTGATACTTTCAGCACAGCTGGCCAAGGCTTTCCTCCACCCGTTTCCAAAAAAAAAACTTGGTTAACGTCTTTGGCGCTTCTCCGTAGGATTTTACTAAACGGTATTTAATGTTTTTGGCAGTCAAAGAGTTAAATTTATACATTTGTACCTTTTTAAATTTTTAAATAACTAATTTAATAAATTTAGTTTAATCCAAAAGGAACTTGCATAATTAGTGTTTCAATTTTTATTTGTCTTAATCTTAATAATTTTTTAGGTTTAAACATTTTGTTTTGTACCATAATAAATATAATAGAACAAACGATCGTCCTAATCAGGATTTCAATTATTACCCAAATATACAGTACGTGATTAATATTTTCTTCATAATCAAGCAGCCCTAACTTTAACTGGATAAATGTTAGCTGAGGCACTGTACTTTCATTTTAATCCTTTGCATTTAACTACATTCTTTTAAAAGTGGTAATATAACTAGTTATTTTCAATGGTGTTTACTTGGCAACTAAATATTTGTTTTGTTTTTTTAAATTCTATTAATGTTTTGTTTTTATTGTGTGGTGTCATGAATATATGTATTTTATAAATAAAGAGAAAAATCCCAGAAAAAAAGGACAGTAATCCCAGATAGATGGATGGCCAGAAATGTTTTAAATTAACACCACTTGGGCACTAATTTGCACATTAAATAAAAAAAATAAAAAATACTGTCCATGCCTGATTTCTACCCTTCAAAATTCCAATTACAATTGGAAACCCTATAATTAACTGAAGACAACATATATATTTTTTAATTATTATTATTATTTTTTTTTTTACCAGATTCCAGTAAATCAGCGAGACCCGTTGTCCGTGTATGTATGGTGAGTCGCTGCAACATTTGGTAATACATCAACTATAGCCAGAGGCATCAAAGTGTATTCAAAGATTAATCTGACTTTTGCAATCTACTCCATAAATCACATCTCTACCTCCATTTTATTAAAATTATCTGGCTGCCAAAGAGACACAAGAAAAGCCACCATGCAGCCTGCAACACCATCAATGGTACAAAAGAACATTGGGCTGTTTACAAATTACGGATATATACTGTAACTGCATTCAGCTGGTAAGCATACAGTACTCTATGTCAGTGTCATTCCTTGTTTAAAGAAGAAAAGGCACTCTATCAGGATTTAAAAACAGGCTTAAAACTTTAGTCTGTGATAATCCTTTATTAAGATGCCATGGGCCTACAGTAATTGCCAGGGATGAACAATGCACCGAGCCCCTCTCTGTTCCTCCATCTCTACCTGTTCATATTCATAAATTTGGGACTGACAAGTATAGTCGACTAAGTCTCAACTACATCGCCAAACAAAATCATCGGCAATTAATTTAGTAGTCAACGTTGTCTTTTTCTTCTTCTTTTTTTTACTCAAACAAGGTTTGTCTCTCAAAACTGCCCCATCTCCTGCTGCTACTGTTGGCCATCTGCCTGTCTGTGACGCACATAGGCAGCAGTGATAAATATAATCCAGGTCATACTTACTACATACTACTGTTAGCAACATAGTTTAAAAGTTACGTAGTTCACCAAAAATACTTAAGCATGTTGGGGCTGATGCCTGATTCCATTTCTGACATTGGGACAGTCGTGTCTGGAAGCTAGCATTAGCAGCTTGTGAGTGTTTAATGTAACGTTGTAACATATTATAACGTTACTATGGATTTATAGGCAACTCGTTGTAAATTGCAACTATAAATAAATATCATTTTTGTCTATAAAATTGTTCTAGGTACACCTCTGCTCTTTGCACACTCCGACAAGGAGAGTGACACCTATTGGAGAGCATGTAAAGGTAAAGGTAAATTCCACTGATTGTCGCACCCAACTAAGTGGGGGCGAAATTCGTTCTCTGCATTTGACCCATCCCCTGAGGGAGCGGTGAGCAGCAATGTTTGCGCTCGGGAATCACATGGTGATCTAATCCCCCAATTCCAACCCTTTTATACTGAGTGTCAAGCAGGGATGCAATGGGTCCCATTTTTATAGTCTTTGGTATGACCCGGCCGGAGATTGAACCCACAACCTCCCAGTCTCAGGGCGCACACTCTACCACAAGGCCACTGAGTTGGTACAATTACACTTTCTTCTAGTATGGCCAAAATTTGCCTGGGGTCACACGTGCCCCTCTAGCATCACACTTGGTCCCCTATTTGATAACGAGTGCTTTAACAGCAACACATAACAATTCAACACCACAATCCAGCTCATTACAATACACTACGGTGCAAAAAAATGTTCCTCCTAATCTGTAAGGTTTTTTTCTTTTTTTTCTTTCCAGATGCATACCTCATTTAGATTTTGTAGATCAATTTATTAATTTTATGCACTAGTTAAGCAAAACAAAGGTTTGTGATGACTAAATATTTAAAAAAAAAACAATACTACTGTTGATGATTTTGTTAGCACAGTGCCTTTTCTTATTTTTACTATCTTCGATGTCAGCATCCAACTATTGAAAATTATACAGTAGATATAGAATACCCATGTAGGCTTAACAGATAAACTTTAGTTTTACTTAACAGATAATGAACAATCAATTGGTTTTCTTCTTTTGTATAATCATCTGTTTTTCTTTCTTAAATTCACTTTGTGAATAGCAGTAAACTGTAGTGTATTGTCTACAAGCAATTTCAAAGACACAAATTTAAGCTTAAATTTAGCATTACTTATGTTAAAAAGGCAGTTTTGTGTTTCAATGTGTTCGAATGAGGTGCAAAATGTGAATTTTGACCCACAAAGTGCAAAGCGAATCTGCTTATTTGCGCTCATTAAAAAAAATACATGAGTTAAAGGGAAAGAGGTGGAAAAAAATGTACAATTAGATTAGATGCCAAAATCATTCAGTCCTTGTGTGTAATAGTGTGAATTCTTAGTAATGTAATTGATGTCTACGTATATAGGAAATAAGCCATAAAATAGTCATACTATTGGTGGCTGTATTTTTTTCTAAATAATTTAACCAATAAAATGAAAATAGTGTTATGGAAGTGTTGATTTTGTGAGGATTCTACCCGATGCCAGCGATATGTTGTGCCTTGAGATGGCTGTCTTTAGATAATAACTGCCATTGATGATAACAAAATAAAAACAAACCAAGTTTCACTTAGACACTAATTTTCAAGGTCAAACAAAATGTACACAATTTTAAATAGACTTTTCAGTTGCAAGCATCTGGAGTGGTGTAGTGGATTTATTTCCTACTTGAACACCAGCAAGTTTAATAGAGAATGGAGAGTCGAATGATAAGGAACTCGTCATGCATCAATCTTAACAGCCAGCTGCAGTTAGAGAATTTAAAGAGCAATTAAACGGCTAAAACCTGCTTGTGTATTCTAGAGGGGAAGCGCGACAGCAGCTGAATAGAACAAGCTACACTTTATCTCCCCAAGTCCTGAATGACTCAGACGCATTTAATCTCTGTAATTTGATGGGAATACTAATGTAAAAAGAAAAAAAGAAATGGGGACAGAACACAAAGAAACATGGGATGGAGAGTATAAAGCTGAGGGGAAGGAAACAAGAGCGTGATAAGATGTTCAGCCTGAGTGAAGTTCTCTTTATCTTCAGCTGATAAAAGCAGACTTGGCAAACTCAAAAGAACAGACATTGCTTGCTTCAGGTCGCTAACACTAAAACACATACAGAGATTACCAGCCTGATATTTAGAGAGTTATATTGTATGATTGTCTTACACAGAAACCAATATCCATACATTATCGTACAGTATATGGAAAAAAGAATACTTTGATGTTGATGTTGATGTCAATTAACAACGATTACACTTGAATTCCACCAACACTGAAAACTTGTGTCCACAATACTACAAGAGAACCACAATACCTTGCCATCAGAAACAAAAAGATACATGACAGTTTTCTATCCCCAGATAGGGAACATTTCTCCAAGAAAAGGAGCTAGGTGTCCTTTCTTCAAGCTGTTCATTAGTCACTGCTGTGAAATATGTACTGCATATGTGACATGAATGAAAACCCGAAGACAACACTACCTAAAGCTGGTATCTTACTGAATGCTTGCGAACGTAGCTAATTGAACATGTTGTGACAAGAAAAACTGTTTGGGACATGTAGAGGAGTTGTCCCAATCCGATTATGTGATCAGAAATCGGGGCAGATCATGTGATTTTTCAGCTGATCAGTATTGGCTACATTTTTGGAATTGCTTCTGTCAAGAAAAAAATATTTTGTTTACTTGATTTGAACCTCTGCTGACTAACAGCCAAATAAAAAGTTATCATATTAGGAACCCTTTATTTGACTTTTAAAAAAAATTAGATATTAAAGACAATTTGGATGGGCTTTTTTTTTTTTTACTTCATAATGCAAACAAATGGCTTTGCAACCTTTTACAAACCCTAACACCGCAAATTCGCTATATTCGCAAACATTCACTGTTCAGTGAAATACACTGTAAATTCTGTAGAGTAAATTTGAGTGTGACCAAATAGACTCAGTTTTAGGCGGTGGGCCGAGGTGACGTATCTGCTTTAGTTTTTGAGATAATTGATCCCTGGTGAGGGAAGACCTGGATCGTTTATGTTTTGAGGTTTATTTTTTTCTGAATCTGATTTTGTTTGTTGGCACTCGTGATTATTGCACATTTTCCCCAAATCAGTTGTAAATTTCATTAAACGTGCAGACAACAGTGTGGTACCCCAGCTGTACTGAGGCGGAGAGGAAGCGGTTGCAGAGAATATAAAAGGACAGCAGAGAAGATCATCGGCTGCTCTCTGCCCTTTCTTCTGGATATCTGCCACTCCCTCTGCCTCAGTAGAGATCAGAACATTATTAAGGACTCTTTTCACCCAGGTCACCATCTCTTTGACCTGTTACCCTCGGGCAGGTGTTACAGGTCACTAAAATCAAGAACAAACTGATTCAGAAACAGTTTTTATCAAAGAGCTGTTCAACTCATACTCATCTTGATTATTTAAATGACAAATTTTCATTATGCAGTTTACATTACTGGGTGCTTTAGTATCACAATGTGTATTTTTTTAATCTACCCTTTTAATCTGTATATACTATCATTTATTCCATACTGTGTGTTGATAATTGTTTTAATTTTGCATGAGGGAGCAACACAATCTCGTATCTTAATGTTACAATGACAATAAAGGCTATTTTATTTTATTCGATTCTATCCAGCCATCTTCTCAGGGGCAGGAACAGGCTTACATTCAAGGCTGCTGATAGTTGGTAAACTAAATGTGCGTATGCAAGGAAAAGTGCTTTTTTTCTTCTCTGAGCTCATTTTATGTTTGGATGTTGGCAAAGTGCATGTAGCAGTCTCTGTGATAGCTGCTGTTGGCTGAAAATGCAGCAGATTCCTAAAATTTAACGTCTACATATAACTTATAATGGGACAGTGCTTGAACATATATATTAGTCAAAGCTAATTTTTATTTTCAGTCTCTAGGTAAACAAGCTATCCACATAACATGTAACTAACTTTGTTTTTAAGGTTATGCAAAGCCTCTTCTGCTACTTGTAACAATTGGCCTGTCCACAGAAACACCAAATTTATACAGCAGTCCATTTCTGTGTTGTTAGCTAGAAAACAGTTTCAACAAATGTGGGCGTGTAATTGTGTAGGATTTTTTTCTTTTCTTGTTTGTTCAAGCGGAAAAAAACACACTTTGGATATCAAATGTGGGAAGTCTGTCATATTTATTATGTGCAGTTTGCAATGACATTTAGACAATAATGTTAGAGAAGCCTTAAATTTTAAGAAGGCATGACTTTTCAAAAGAAGTGACAATAAGGACTATTCCCAGTCAAGTTTAAAGACGAACTTTAACGACGTTGACGCATTTAATCTTTCTAAAACTGATGTACAAAAGTGTTATTTTAGCAATAAATGTGTCGATGTGTGTCGTAATATTTAGATATAAGGTCTAAACTACGACAGCGCTTAAACATTACAGGTTGTCAAGGCGCTATCTAAACCCAGAAAAACAAACCAAGAGGGCGCATTTTGAAGCGTGCCATTGGACAATAACCACAACTACGTCATGTATGACGAACCCCGAGCATAGCTGCTTGCTCAGTTCGCCGGAGCCGGTAACCCACAAAAAGTTACCAATCAATACAAAATGTGCAAGAGATAAGAATGCCAACGATTTTGGTTGGGATCGTTCAAATGCACAAAAATCGGCCCTCGGCCCACCGCCTATTTTAGAGTAGGCTAATATTTACACTTGGAAGAGAGTAAAATAAAGAATTGAGGGGGGGGGGGGGTGTTGTCACTCAAGGGTTGAGGAACAAAATCCTGACCTTCAACTTGGGAGACGGCCACACTACCACCTGAGCTATGCCCCTTCTACTGTTTGCTTACCTCCACGATGTTTTTGGTCTCAAAACTATCGTTTTTGCATTTGGAGTGAAGAAGATTCCAGTTGCACAGCAAGAGCTGCGTGACTCATGGAGTAGATCAGCTGTCTCCCAAGCTGAAGGTTGTGAGTTTGTTCCTCAACCCTGAGTGACTTTTATTTTTTCCAATTCTTTATTTTACTCTCTTCCAAATGTAAATATTACTCTAAAACCGAGTCTATTTGGTCACACTCTAAATAGAGTCAAATTTACTGTGTAACTACTTTAGTGAAGGGCAAAACTGTTACTAGCTAGGAACAAATGAGTATGTACGAAGATACTGACAGAGACTACAGAAGGTAGTTTGTGAGTCTCGACCTGAGTAAAAACAACAGGCAGAGACAGCTGCTGGGGACAAGAGCAGACAGATGGACAAACAGAGCAGCCACCTGTTTTAGTGCTCACATATACACGTGCCAAACCCTGATTCATTTAAATGGCACCGACAAGAAAACATCACAGTAACCTTCCAAATTGACACCTCAAGAAGATTTGGTTTAAAAAAAAAGGCAATCGTGTTATGTCGAACACATGATTTAGCTTTTAAAGGAAAACCTTCCACATAGATGAGCGCATAATTATCCAAAAAGTCATTCTACATAGTTCACAAAACAAATCATGGAACTGTAATTGAAGCACTGGATTCAGACAGGCTTAGGCAGGCAAGTTGTGTTTAAACAAAATAAACCAATAAATAAAAAAGGCAACATGCTTTTCATTTGTTGGCAGTCATTCCTGGATTGAGGGGATGGCAGTGAATGCAAGAGGAAGCTGAGAGCATCTAGTTTGGACTGGATTATCACACAGCTCCCTCTAAAACATACACCAACACACAAAGCCTGGCTGGCAGGGTTTGGGCATTAGGATGTAGAAGGCATTACGCCTGCCATGCGAGCCTCTTCCATGCAATGACATCTGCTGTCCGAGGTTACATGTGCGGCTACAACACTCACTCACATAGCAAAAACACAGGCGAAAGCTAAATAATACTGCCTTCAAGTCAACCTGCATTTAAAGTTTTCTGTCAAATGTTTACGGCAGTTAAAAAGAACCCCGACTGTAATGACAAGTTTGCTCTATATTATTCATTTGGTTGTTACTAAGATAACTATGAGATTCATTTTTTCAAAAATCATTTCCAGTTTAATAAATTTTGTAGAAACTTTATTTGGATGTACGCCGCCATTGTTATTTACATTGCAACGCATTCATTGCGTTCAGTGCGCAGTGACGTAAAATGTGAAACGCCAATTATAAAGAAGGCAAGGTAAGCCTCTGTAGCTTTCCTAAAGGGATGATCAAAACTCTTGAATGCGTCTGGTGAATGACAAGAGCACACGTGGGGGAGGGTGACTCTCCCGATCGCATGTTGTTTCTTCAGGAACGCTACGAGGTTTACCTTGCTTTCTTTATAGGCGTTTCACATTGCAGAGAGCGAGCCGCCATTCTACGTCACTACACACTGAGTGCGTTGCGACGTAAATAACAATGGCGGCGTATGTCCCAAAAACGTTTCTACAAAATGTATTAAACTGGAAATGGTTTTTGAAAACTGAATCTCATTGTTAGGGTTGGCAACAACCAAATAAATAATATAGAGCAAACTTGTCATTACAGTCAGGGTTCCTTTTGAGATAAAACGTCAGGAGAAGGGGGGAAAAGGAGTTGTGTAAAGTAAGTAGAGATGGGGTGAGTCCATTGGAAAAACTAACAACTAACAAACACCCAACTGTGTGTACACCTTCTCAAGTGTCAAAGTGTGGTAACCTGGCAGTTCACGGGTTCACAGCTGCTGCTCAAAAGCTGCTAGTAGACAGAGAGAAAGCATTGTGCTGCAGACCTCTAAAAGTTTCATTAGGGTCTCATTTTCTTCTTTTTCGTAGAAGAAGTTAGAGTCGAAGAAAAAAAACAGAAGAAAGGATAGTGAGATACGATCAATGATCTGTACGGTAAAGTAAAGCATATCCCGAGTGTCTTTTCCTCTAAGGAGGCGGTAAAGCGCGTTATAATCTGCTGGCCAACTGGCAAACAAATCAAAGATAAACCAGTTTTCACAAGTAAATATATGATCTTCCTCCTCCTCCCCCTCCTTCCATAAATCTGCAATGAAAAGCCAAATCTATGCAGAAAATTCAAGTCAACCCATAAGCTGCCGTGAGCTGGGTGCAAAATGCTCCCTTAGCCAACCAAAATGAATTATTCAGTACACACACACACACACAGTGCTTGTCGAAACTGCAACAGGGCAGTGGCGCATGTCTTGTTTGGACTAAAATCAATTCGAAAATGATTTTCTGAGATACCAACAGACTTGAATTAACGAGAGAATTTGAATGATTGTTGATACACGTCTGAACATTCAGCACTTTTGCATACACCTTGACTTTTTTTTCGGGCTACATTATTCTCACGTCAACTCAACTCAACATTCTATACAGTTGTGCTTGAAAGTTTACACACTCTAGGGCAATGCTATCAAACATACGGCCCGCGGGCTGGATGAGACCCGTAAAGAGATGATTGTGTAAAGTTAAAAAAAAATTGGAATGTTGGACCAATTAATCAGCCGGACACAATCAAAACATATAAATTGGTCATTTCACAATCAATCCTCAGATGAGCGAGGCAACTTGTACATGGAATTGCCCTGGATGTTATCATTTTACACACATCCTAAAGTTACTGTTTGTTTAAAAACAATTAAAAATAACATCATACACCGACATAATCATGTTAAATAAGACACAAATTACTGTTAACATAAACACATATGACAAGGATTAACATCCTTATAACTTCATCAACTGCGCCACATAATGCATTCTGGAAACAATAGATATGCAAAACAGGTAGATACAACACATCTGGAACTCACGCAAATTGTTGCCCCGTTCCACTTCCATTTGTGTTGAGCCCCGTAATTTAGGATAAACCCACAAACATTGAAATTCTGTGTATAATTGACACCGATTGGTTAAAAGTTATATACCATGATTTTGCCGATCCGGCCCTCTTGGTAATATATTTTCCTCCATGTGGCCCCTGAGCTAATATGAGTTTGACACCCCTGCTCTAGCTTAGCATTTGTACATTTGCAGTTGTGTTAAAAGATTTACATACCTCAGTGGTATGTAAACTGTCAAGCACAACTGTATAGGACACATTAAAAAATGCTATACATAAATAAAATGCGACTTGAATATAGAAACGAGTTGGCTGTTAAAAAACGAACAGATTCAAGTCAACAACCGTGTGTATCTTGGTGTCATTTCCTCCTTGCCGCACCATTGCCCCTTTTCTTTGTTACCTTCACAGCGCCCACAGAACTTGTGAAGGCTACTGCAGTACATATGTAAGGAATGCACGTCATATGTGAAACCACGTTAGGTTCAAATGAGCATTGAATTCATTCAGCTGTTAAGCAGTGAGTCAATAAAGCCCAGCTAGGCAGTGTATTAACGCCTTTTGTTTTGGTTTTATTCTTTTTTTTCCTTTCGGACACATTATTACAGGTTACATCGATCACATCATATAATTTGCAACATTGACATCTGAAAGAAGGGCTGACGGGTAGAAGCCATGGCTTATTGTTTACTCTGTGTTCTTACGCTGTCCTAGCAAAGGAGATAAAATACAAAAATACCCATGTTAAATTAATGCTAGCTAGCAGCTAGTACAGTGCAAATGGATGGATTTAAAATTGGTCCCAAAGAAACCCCTGGGTTCTGTCGTTGATCAGTGTACAGTGAGGCATGCTGGAGGTTAAAGTAAGTTATTTTAAACGAAAACGGACAACCTTTCCTTAGGTTGATGCGTTAACGTGTCGGCGTACATTCCCGATATGGGGTGAAACACAGTTCAGTAAACATCAAATAATTAAACTTACTTGTTATCCAAGTTAAGGTAGTGTTTTGCTGAACATTTTACAGTGGCTACAATAATAATAATGTTGTTTATTTATTAGTTTGAAAATAAACAGAGGCCAGGGCCTTTGTTATTTGCAGCCAAAAACAAAAGTGACTCTCCTGTTTGTGTTTATTTGTGCTTTCGAGCTAGATCGTATATTTCTTTGCAGTCTGCTAAAAAAAAAATAAAATAAAAGGAAAACATTTTGAAAACTGGAACATTTATGTGAGACATTTTTTATATTACAAATTTTTGCAAAAATCTCGTCTCATCACGTTCTTGTGGACTCAATCTCGTGAGACATCTCATCTCATGGGATATTGTCTCTTTACTGGTTCATGTATGCAGTTTGCCGGATGAATGTTCGAAGCATGAAAAGAAAATCCCTTCAATGTTATGACAGACAGACAAATTAGCAGTTGTCCTCAATGTCTCCAGGATCAATACAGCCAGCACAGGTTTCTTAAGCTGGTCAGGTCATGATGTTTTGGGTTTACATCACTCCTTTGGGCAAGTAAAATCCATACAGACGCAAAGCTCTGTGTTGGTTTTGAGCAAACAGGATGTGTAATATGTCCAATGTGTACTGGTGAGTTTGTTGCAACACTATTCCTTTCTATAGCAGCAGTACTAGTTTGTCTTGCTCCTAACTATTTCTATTAGAAAATGCTAATCTACATGGAAAGTCATATCAGGACAGCCAAGTTTTTTTTTTTTATCATGTTTTCATATCATGCTAGCTGATGAGTGTTAAAAATACAGTATGTTAAGGTGTCAATGTTTACAACCTGACAGCCACTAATTCTGTCTCTCACTCCATGGAGAAGGCAAGCCTCTGCGACTTTTATGTTTCCAAGTTACCCCAGGCTTTGTCGAGACACCCAACTGCAAGTTCACAGCATTCCGTCCTCTCATTTTCACTATGTGATGTCAGTGGCAGGAACTTACTAAAGACGCAGGATGGCGAGGAGACTATCTTGCAGGTTAAACAAACAACCATTCTGTCAATCACACATAAATTGTAGGAAATATTTAGAGCTTTGTAAACATCTGTTTCTATCAGTGCTGCAGTCACACTGACGCTATTGTTACCACATGGCCGATGGTTCGACAACGACAAAACAAAAACACTAATTATTCGTGATAATAACTACAAAAAAATGTACAGAGTGTTTCATCACTTGGAGTTAGCTGAAGAACAGATTCTTGTCACACTGATTAGGTCTTAATAGGGGCTAGGATGCTTGTGAGTGTGAAAAGTAAAAGACAACAACACTTCCGGAAGTCAAGTCAATCTGACCATGCAACAAATGAGTCCTAACCGACAGCATGCAGCATGCCACTCGGACAAATCTCCCTCAGCAGTTTTTACTATTTTAAGAAAGTACAAGACCATATGACATCTATATATATATATATATATATATATATATATATATATATATATATATATATATATATATATATATATATATATATATATATATATATATATTAATAGGAAAACCTTAACTTTATAACAGAAAGGTTTCACCTAAAACAGGAATGGGCAAGTCCAATACTCGAAGGCCACTATCCTGCATGTTTTAGATGTGCCCCTCCTCAAACACACCTGACTCCAATGATGGCATCATAAGCAAGCTCTGCAGAAGCCGGATCACGATCCTGATCATTGGAGGAGGAGATAAATATCAAACACAGGATGGTGGCCCTCGATGACCGGATTTGGACACCTTTGTTTTAGATGTTTCCCTTCCTCCACGACACCAGATTCCAATGATCACATCATCAGCAAACTCTGCAGAAGCCTGATCATGATCCTGATCATTTGAAGCAGGTGTGTTGGAGGAGGTAAATATCAAACACAGGATGGTGACCCTCGGGGGCCTGATTTGGACACCTTTGTTATAGATGTTCCCTTATTCCAACACACCTGATTCCAATTATCACAACATCAGCAAGCTCTGCAGAAGCCTGATAATGACCCTGATCATCTTAATCAGGTGTGTTCAAGGAAATATCTAATACAAGCACAGGGATGTGATTTGACCTAAGTGAAATTATCTGAAAATTTAGCCGGGAGTCTGGGGGCCGCTGGCACCCAGCTAGGTCCAGGGGGGGACAAGGAGGGCGAAGCCCCCCGGAGCTCATGGGTTTTCCGTGTTTTTAAGTACTTTCAATGCACTCACATGACAAAGAAATAGACAAAACAGCATAAATTTTCAATGTATATTGAACTATCCCATATAAAATGGCAGTTTTAGTCAACTCAAAATCAGTCACATTCAAAAACATTGGACTGCCTTTGCTTTTAAAAACTATCACTGAGAATATCATCATATCTAACTAATGTGATTACTAAGTTAACACATAAATAATGTTGAAGAGTTTAAATTTCATGAACAAATAATTGTATCATGACCAAATGAAAAGTAACTCATATTAGAGCATACCACAAATGTCTTTGTTATAGCAGAAGATGTTATCTGTCGGAGTCATGTGCATACACAATGAACTACTAAAAAAATAAATAAAAAAAAAATAAAAAATCGGAATTTTTTTTTTTGGGGGGAAGATAAAAAAAGCGGAATTCCGCGAATTAGCGGAAAAATCACATCCCTGCAAGCAGGATAGTGGCCCGCGGGGACCAGATTTTTGGACACCTCTGTTTTAGATGTTTCCTTCCTCCAACAGACCTGATTCCAGTGATCACAACATCAACAAGCTCTGCAGAAGCCTGATAATGATCCTGGTCATCTTAATCAAGTGTGTTAGAGGAGGGAAATAGCTAAAACATGCAGGATAGTGGCCCTCGAGGACAGGATTTGGACACCTGTTTGAGATGTTTCCCCTCCTCCAACAACCTGATAGATAGGAGAATTAGGACAAGTCTCTCTGCATTCAGCGGCCAAATAACACAAGACATAAGATTTATCTAGGACATAAAATTAATACATTTTAAAATCCTGCCTCAAAGAAAATCTGTCAATTTGGAGAAAAGAGAAGGAAGGGGATGATGTGGGGGAGATTAGGGATGGGCTGTCAGGAAGAATCAAAGGAGGGAAGAGATGCGACGTGTGAGGAGCAGATGGTGGTGAGGAAGCAGCTGATCCGAATCTTTCTGAGAACTTCAAAGGAAAGTGCTGAAGCATAGCAACATCCTTCAGCCTTGATAATAAACCCATCTTGCATTCATAGTAGTTTATACCCAAATCTTTGATTACAAAAGTGAAAAAGACTAGACAAGACAACTTGGATACTTTTTTACCTTGCGCAAGCAGCATCAAGCCACTAAATTACAGTCACTTATCAGTTATAGTGCGGACCTGTGGATGGGGCGCAGCAGACACATATCGGCCTCCACCCCCACCGCTCAATTAATCAGTGCCGCTTATCAAAAGGTAACAATCCGTAGCTCTGATTATCTTTTGGCTTTGAGCATCCAGTTTATGCAGTGGTGTGGCGCATGGCATGACAAATAAATATATCCCTCATCTGCACGTCAACAACTTAGTCAAAGTTATCAGAATCTAGGGCTGCTCGATTATGGAAAAAATAATAATCACGATTATTTTTGGTAATAATTGAAATCGCGATTATTCAAACGATTATTTATTTTGGGGTAAAAAACAAGAGAATGTTTATGTTTAAACATTTAAAAATATTAAGACCAATTAAAAAAATGAAACACTATAATTACGTAAATTCCTTTTGGACCAAACAGATTATATATATATTCATTTATAAACTTGGAGTTGGAGTGCAGCGTGTGCACTGTACAGTAGGGCTGCTTGATTATGAAGAAAATATTAATCATGATTATTTTGGTAATAATTAAAATCACGATTAGGACGAGAATTTATTTTTTGGTCCAAAACAAGAAAATGTTTAAACGTAAAAAATATTAAGAGAAATATAATTCTTTGAAAGACAATAATTATGTAAGTTCCTTTTGGATTAAACTACATTTTTTTAATTTGTTATTTAAAATAAAATAAAAAAGGTGCAAATGAATACATTTAAACAACTTAACATTAGTATTAATCTTTTTTTGACAATTATGCTGATTTTGTAATTGTGGAATGTAATAATTGAAATTGTAATTGAATTTCAATAAATTGCACAGCCCTATCAGAAGCTACTGCTGGTCACACATTTAGCTAACACTAATCTGTGCTAAAATTGCAGCCATGCCTGACTTTTGCCATGACATAATAGTGCTTCCATGTGATCTGCAATCACTTGAAAGTGGCTCTGGATCTTCGCCCAGCACAACTGATCACGTCATGGGCACAGAAACTCAGCAACTACATTTACATGATGTTAGTAGTAATAATAGTAGAAGTAGTAGTAGTAATAATAATGTAAACGAGCAAAAACTAAATTTGCTTCCTGTTAGGTTTTGAAAAACCCGAATAAGACCCCTGGGTTACCTCTTATCTAACCCCAATATTTGGTCATGTAAACACAATCGGGGTACCTCCTTATAACTCAACATTGGTTTGTGTTCTGCACATGCTCAACAACTGGCAAGGATTCTATGGTTTCTTGTGTACAGGAACTACTTGTAAGTGCGGCAGCCAACTTACGTTTCCACTCGTTAAGCCAGCCTAACTTGAATACATTTGAAAAAACAAAAACGTGCGCATTCACAGTCCATTCTGACATGTCAAGGAAGCTAAATCATACTCAACGGAGTATACATGCTAAGTCTAACTTCACAATAAAGTTTACCAAATACAGTAATACATTGACGGCAAAGCAAATAGCCTTAGTAGACTTTTACTTTGAAGTTCGCCCACGTCGTGGCGTGATGGCTAGCTTGACTTCCCTTTTAGACGTTACTTTATCGTAGTTAATTGACATTGTACTTGCGACCAACATCAACACAACTGTATCCCGAACACCTGTACAATCGCTAATTTAGGACACTAAGAAACTGTTAATTAATTACGCTGTCACTGTATGACACGGCAGAAGTCTCCGACGTAAGTGGCTAGCGGCTACCTGTTAGCATGACCAACGACTGTCTGAGTGTCTGGCTGCCGGCTGACAATTAAGTTTGACAGCTTACTTTAATTCTTTTTCAATATTCTGGACCATGGCTACTTTGAAATTCACTCTCCATGTTTAAAAGAAGGGAAGTGCCTTAAATTGCACTTTGAGGTATTTTCATTATAAAAAAAAAAAAAAAAGAGAAATAGAACTAAAACATTCAACTCAAAATGCCAAACTTATATTATTATTTTACACATTAACCATGTAAAAATAATAATGTTTCCATCTCATATTGCAATTAAAAGTTGTGTTCCTAAATCCTACATGGCTATATTAGACATTTTGAATTGATTTTTTTTTTTAGTTAATGGAAAAAGCGCTTTACAAAATAAAGGCAAAGTACTATTTATCTTTTCTTTTGCTGATCCGTGACTCAAATCCGTGAGCCGATCCGAACCGTGACTTTTGTGATCCGTTGCACCACTACCACTCACGCATGTAAACGGGTTACCCCAAATCTTTGAAAGACCCTAGTTTTTACCTTAAAACGAATATTGCCTGCATGTAAACGTAGTCACTGACTCAATTTCAATCTCACAAACAATGCGTAAATTGCTCATGTAGCTGGAGTTGAGCAGTCATCTCAGCTGTGACACAAATTTAGCGCGTGATCTCACAAGGTTACAGAACAGCAGCTGAGGGTAAAATGTCATAAAGTGTTTTTCCAAAATGTTATCACTTCGAAGGTGACAGTCACAGTTTTGAGAGCCACTCTTGGCACACAGTTTAAGATCTCATACGAAAACTTCACAGCCCTGAAATCAAGGCATTGAATAAATGTATTTTCATTCCAAATTGTCCTCAGGCTGACCTCATTAATGCCTCCTTTAGATCTTATAGCATTACTGGTCGCAGGCCAACTCAAACTCATGAATTCATTCCGACGCTGCAATTAAACAGGTCTCCGCTTCTGTCTTTTATCTGTGGTGTCAACAGCAGCGCCTGGAAGGCACGACGCCTGTCCACAGTTGTCAAGGCTTGTTACCATGACTCTTCCCAGTCCAGTAACCCTGACGATGTCGCTTATCTTTTTTGCCTCAATAAGCTGACATCAGCATTATGTGCTGCTTGACACATTGCAGGCAGGTTAGATTTCTGAAAATAGGGTGCCGTTAAAAAAGATCATCAAACCTGAAATTGAACGAATTATTGTGGAACGAAACGCATTTCAGTCCTGGCTGCTCAGTACAATATTGGTAGCAGTAATGATTAAAAACAAAAAAAGACCTGAATATGATACACCGGACGTTTTTAAGTAGAGACTTAACTGAAGAGCAAGCGGAGAGAGTTTATACAAATGTTAAGTGGGGCTGTGCTTCCCATCTGCTGCTCAGCGTCCTGCATGAGTCAGCTGTGGGCAGCTGAGACTGCCATTCATACAGACATGTTACACACCAAACACAGACAGACACAGTCAAATACCACCCTTCTAGATACAGATCTGCAAGGAGGGAAGCCAATTCTACTCTGCTGTCATCAGTTTTTTAATGCTGTCAGCAAATCCACTTCCAAAAGATATGTTTCAAATTCTCATCTATCCAAAATGGTATGAAGAAGATCGGAACAATATAATAAAGTTGTTTTCATGCTGGAAAGTGCACAGCAAGCTGCTTTTTAGCCAACAACTAAGGCCCCGTCCAACGGAAGCAAAGCCGGCACACAGAAGCATTTGAAGACTTGCGTGTTTCCAAAAGAAGACGCTGAGGACGTTTAACGGCTGTAATGCATATGCCAAGTCTGGAGTGGCGCTGTAGCGGAGCCACAGGGAGTTAACAGAAAGCGTAGAAGAAGAATCAGCAAAGAAGATAGACACTTTTTTTTTTAAACTTTATTGCAATCTACAGAAAAAACATGGATTTGCTACTACAACACTGCTATCCGCCATTGTTGTTGACAGACTGACGGTTCGCGCGCAGTCACGCGAGAATTAGCGTATACGTCAATCTGCGACAATGCGTCGTCATCGAGCTGTGACCATTACGTCATCACTGGAGGAGGATCCTGCATATGGTGTCCAGACGGACGCGTACGGGGCACGTTTTGAAATCTTTCCACTCTGTTTCAAAAGTGATCGGTTTCAAGTTCCGAAACCGCGCCGTCATGTGAACGAACGGCTTAAGCGGTAAGAAACTTGTAAGGATACATTGAAACTGGCTTTCGTGTGGATGGGGCCTAAAGCTTTTGTTCACTTCAGTTTGGCTTCCAGCTGGAGTCAATAAAGGCTTTTCTTAAAAAAAATTTAAAAAAAAAGCAGAAGAAGCCTCATCTACTTTGTATGTCTCCTTATTTAATACAAATTCACAATGGATTTTCTCCCAGATAAAAAAATTAATTGAAACCACACATGTTGGACTGAAGTTGTTAGGGAACAAAATTAAATGGGGCAGACACATTCCTGCAGTTTGGGATCATTGTTGCCCTTTCAAACGACAGCCAGCATTATGTCCTTCGTGTTCATAGACAAACAGTGCATCAACCAACTCAGTTTGCCTCAAAATGAACACCTGATATCGTGTATATAGGAGAATCCCATTTGTACCAATAACTATGTGATTGTCAGACTCACACTGTACACTTCTGTCATTGCGGTCAGAAGCATACAGTACAATATTGTAACGGTAACGTTTTGACATTCTACACATGTGCGTGCGTGTCCTTTTCTTTCTATATTTGACATCCCCCCGTGGACATTTCAGTGGACATTTCCCTTTAAGTTGTTGGAAAAGCAAAAATTCTCGATGAGCTCATTTCACTCCATTTGACTTGTATCTATGTACTGCATGTGTGCGACTGTGTGTCCATCTAATGTTGCATCAAATACACGGCAACCCATCATAATCCCTCCTGTGTTGTGTGGGAGTCGCAGCAGAAAACAGCACACGCGCCATTCCAAACCCAAAATGCTGCACAAGCAAGTTGCCGTTCGACGAGGCAGTCGGCGTTCACAAAACAGGCACTATTCATAACATTATATTTTAAACAGGTCATCAGACATGGCACTGTGTTGATATTCTGGCATCTCAATTACATGCATACTAACTTTAGGGAGCGTTGTTGCCACAATCCACACGTTTAGCTAGTTTGCGCTGCCCTTGCGCTTCAGGCTGCTCCCAACTTCCATCATGTTGTCGCACGGCACCCATTCGTCATTTTTGTTCTATTTAACACAAACTTGGGGTTTCTTACCTCATGGTGAAAGTGTTGTCACGTCGACTATTTCACAGAAAGGCTGGTATTTCGACGACGTGTGACTCGCTTAGTAGGTTTCACCAAAGTTCACGGTTCGGGGGTACAAGGCGAGGAGGTGAATGAAGACAGGCGGAGTGTCGGCTTGTAGACCCAGCCGACAAAAGTACAAAAAAAAGGAAAGAAAAAAATAAACCAGATCCCGGAGCAGGCAAATCCTACATGGTCTGGTGTTTTTGCTGCTCCACTTTTGATGACGGCTAAATGGAAGTAAAGTGGGAAGGGGGTAAAATCGCAGTGTTTCTCGGGGTTTCGTGACGTACTTGAAGAGATGTGATGCGGCGCGGAGCCGCTCGGATATCAGTCGGCTGCAGCTCCCTGTAACAAGTGCTGCGTTCAGGGACACGCCGTAAACTCTAATATTAATTATGTGCCTTCTCTTACGACACACAAAATTTGAAATTTCCAATTAAATGCATATTGCTAAAACACACCTAATAAATTATTTTTGCTTTAAAAAGTTCACACCAGCTGGTTTGACTGCCAAATCAAGCGTATTATTTTTTTGTCTCATGCGTATTTGTTCTGGATTTCCCATTGCACCTTAAGGCAACATGTTACGCATTGGCTCGAGAAGCACGTCCAGGTTGCCCCTGACAACCAAACTGAGAAGCATGTCGCTGTTTTACAGTCTTTCACAATTGATAAAACACTAAACTCCATTCTTTTCAATTTGATCAAGAAGGTAGACTTCATTCACAATGCTCATCTGCTCTTTTTTCTTTTTTACTAAAACACTTTTTTTCTTTACAAAAAAACCCACACATGCAGTGCCTGAAATTTTTTTTTACCCTATGACACACTTAAGTTTCAAAAATTGTAAACACAGATAGCAAACTTTGAACCAAACTCCAACATTACTGTCATCTTTCACACACAACTCATAATTGAACACACAAGTTCAAGAAAATCAGCATTCTTTGCATCAAGTTTATATAATCAAACACTTACCATCTCCATTTTGAGAAGAACTCAATTGGATTGATGAAATGGGGGATTACATGCAGGAATGGCCTTTCAACAAGCCATTTTCAACACTTTAGATTGGTCAATAATTTGTAAAAAAATAATAATAATAATAATAATAATACAAAAATAAATAAATACATTAATAATAATAATAATAATAATACCCACACATATAGATTGACCAATTGTATAGATTTGTGAAAAATTATTAAATTTACCAAATTGTGACATAGGAGTTTTCAGCAAAAATTCCACTCAAACTACTACATTCACAAAACCCCAGACTTTTCCATCACAATCAAACTACCACCTCAAAATCAGTTATCCTGGATTCAAAACATTTAAACACAGATGGAATAAGTAATTAAAATAAGTGCCGTAATTATTATTTATTCACATACTGAAAAATAATGTTTTACAATGATATAATTGTATTTTAAAAAGCAATTTAAAATGATGATTTACATTTAAACGATATTAATATTACTGTAGGCTACAATATTCATGCAGGTGCTAATAGAGAGGATTTGTAAGGACTTTTTTTTCTGGGTTTCTTGTTTTTTTTACATTAAAATAGTGATTATACAGTACTGTACTGGAAACTAGAGACAGGCAATGCAATAGTTCTCTCTGGTGGACAGTTTTATATTGCAAGGATGCACTTATAGCAAACGACCATAGCTGAATCAGAATTATTTTTATTTGCCAACTACAATGGCCATTCAATATACTGTACATGGTGACTTTCCATTAAAATGTTTCTAATAGAGATGGAAGCTTTTTTCCATTCTTTTTTAATTCAGTATAATATCTTATTGTTTTGCATTAAGTTTTGCAATTCTACAGAACGGCTGACTTTGCTCAAGAATTGAACACAGATATTTAAAAATAAAATAAAAAAATAAAAAAAGGTAGCAGAACAGTGCAAATCAAATACAATTTTGAGAAGATTCAAGACTGTCTGCTGTGTATGTATGATTTTTTTTTTAGTTCACCAGAGGATCAGTTCAACAGAGGATCAGTTTACCTGTGATAAAGAGATTTTTTTAAAAACATTGAGCGATTGGCTTAAAAGGCAGTCTAAATAAATTATACACAGAAGGCATACAAAAACTCATACACTGATAACAGACATATATTGAATGGCGCTCAATATGTAAATACAAACAAGATAGGTGATGCAGAGAATCATCTCATAATTTAAGGTAGTGCAGTAATTATGATACAATGAGAAATGTGCAAATGATGCAGAGAGACATTGAGCACTTTAAAGTGTCCGGTGGAGTGGAATAGTGATTTCAATTCAATTCAAATTTTTTCTTTCACTCTTTAAAAGAAAAATAAATGAAAGGGGACAGAACACACAAAAAAAGATCAACACAAAATGAATGACAGCAAGCAGTCAAGACGCTTTCAATGTAACAATTGTATAAAATAATTAAACAGCACGTCTTTGTGCTATATATATTTTTTTCCAGTAGTTTTGCTCTTATATATATATATATATATATATATATATATATATATATTTTTTTAAATACAGATAGACTGAGATGGATTTGTTTTACAATCCAGATTGTTCCACAAACTGACACCTTGAGTTGAAATACATCATTATTTTTGTTTTGTTCTACATTTAGGTTTGGAAAAAAATGTATGTTCCTCTTAATTTATACTCACTTTCCTTTTTTTTTTTTTTTACATTTGATTTGTATATTGACTTAAAGTTTTTAGTTGTATAAATAATGGATTAGTGTAATCTCTGTATACACAACCGCAAACAACACGAGTAGCACGTTTCTGTAAAAGAAAGATGGATTCAGTGTAGGTTTTGCCAACACACCCCCAATCTTCAACAACATGTGATCAACAACAGTTATACAAATACGAAGAGCTGAAGCTACAATAATGAATATGGTAATACTATTATGTCATATTATAATCAATTTAGCTTTTTTTTTTAAAGGTATAGTCAATTTAATATTTTTTTAATTATAATTTACAGGGCGCCACACCCTCCCCCACTAAAATAAAGAAAATGTTGCCAAAACATTTTACATTTAGTACTCTATAACCTTAGCTTCTAACATTGAACATTCTAGCCAATCAAATAACCTTCCCTTATCAAAAATACCTACACGTCTGGCAACTACAAATGCACGAATACTGGATAAATTACTATAATTTCTGTTTTCGTGTATAGACTTAATTAACTGATACATTGGTAGGCCTCCCAAAGCCATTAAGTCACATATGGCCATATCTAACATTCCACTTTACTGAATGTCTTGACATTATATCATGCTTAGAATTAGTACTGTAATTCACAGACTATTCTTGTGCTCCTCTAGAAAAACTCACTTCTTACTGCAAATATACTCTTCTCAATTACCGGTACTCATATGTGCAGTATTTTCTCTTAATAAGTCACAAGAAATAAATTTCTGAAAAATGACTTAATATCTTCATTTCACTTCAACGTCAACACATTAATAAACACTATCTTAACAATAGCTCAAACAAAAACGTTATAAAGCCATACTTCTATTTCTTAACTGACAAACGTGACTGACTCTGTTCCTCGGGAAGAAGAGTCTCAGTCTTTGGTTTAACAACAGGGTTGCTTTCATTAGGCTTGAAGACAGGAGCATTTGGGTCGAGATGAGTAGTTTGGATTAGACGTGGCAACCACATAACATCCACTTCCTCAAAACTCTCAGAAACATCCTGCACATTGCTTTTGTTTTCCTGTTTTTGTTTTGCTACTTGACTCTTGTGATTCTCTTTCTCTTATTTGGTGCCTTTTCCATCAACAAGATAAGGACATTGTAGTAAAAGATTTCTGTGAAGAACTTTTTATCTTCCTTCTCCACCCAGTGGCTTCACAAAATATACTGGATTGTCTTTTCCTCTTCTTTGTTTGACAACATGTACTTTGTTTTCCCAGTATGCACGTATCTTACCAGGTCCTCCTCTTTCAGTAAGACTTTGTACAAGTACATGATCTCCAGGTTGTAGCACTGAACTCCAGGCTCTCTGGTTATAACACTGATGTCCTCTTTTGCTTGCCTTTCTTATGTTTTCTTGAGCAATACTGTATGCTTCCTGTATTGATCTTTGCCATTTTTCAGCATAACCCTAATGAGATTGTGGTTTTGTAAGTTCTCTTGGAAACATAAGATCAATTGGCAAAATTGGCTCTCTTCCAAATAATAGGTAGAACGGTGAAAATCCAGTAGATTCGTGAACTGTTGAGTTATATGCATGAACCACTTTGCTCAAGTAGTCCTTCCAGTTTGGCTTTTGTGTTTCTTCTAGTGCTCTGAGCATACTGAGCAGTTCGGTTAAAACACTCGACTGGATTTGACTGGGGATGGTAAGGTGTGATCCTTGAGTGTCGTATACCACAGTACCTTTGCTACTTTTTGAGTATCTCATTCTCAAATTCTCTCCCTTGATCGTGATGAATTCTTGCAAGAAAACCAATTCTAGGAATAAAGTTATCAAATAATTGATTGTATTTTGTTCTGTATCAATCGTTTGCCTATTCATATGAATTTAAAACAAAATTGTCTTTGTATAGATTTATTAAGTCATAACTCACAATTATTGAATGTTTAATGTTTATGTTATGGATATTTGGAATCAATTTGGAATCAATCAATCAAATCATCGATTGTGACTAATCACTGCATAGAAAATGTCCGGCCGCGACAAGGATGGCACTTTTGCAGCCTGAGTTCCCCCCTGGATGATCGTGTTTTTGTGGTCCTGTAGAGAGCCAACAAATGCCTAGTGAGTCGCCCTGAACACGCAGGCGGTTGTCATGGCTCCTCGTGAGACCACACTGCCGTTCTCTTCCAAATACGGACAGTTTTGGGCTCACCCTAACTTCATAGGCGAAGGGGAACCCCCTAGCCGTGACTTTGTCGGCGAATCCCTCCTTTTTGAATCGTGCTGGATAGATGTAATTGACGTCTATTTCTTTATCGCTCTCCCAAACAGAGTGAATTTTGAGCTGTGTTTTGTCAGCGAGGCGTCCCTGCGGCGCTTCCTCGACGCTCAAGCTGCCAGGGCAGGTGAAGCGAAATGGAAGAACGGGACTATTGAATCCTCCATATAGATAGATGTGACTTCAATAGTAGTCAAATTCTGGACAGGTAGAATTGCTGATCACGATGTTGATCTATATTTGCAAAGCTACTGTGAAATAATACAGCCAGTGTACAAACCACTTGATAAATTCGACATCTGGTATGAAATACACAAATATAAAGTCTGTATAAAGAAAGACACAAATTTGCTTACAATTCGCAATTCCACTTCCCTTGGACCATGCAATGAGCGAATCATATATCCTGAACAGTCTATCACCTGCTTCATCTGCGGCTCTGCCGACCACCAGTTGAAACAATGTCCCACAGTGAAGTGTTGGAGATGTGGCTGTTTGGGCCACAAAGTCAAAGTTTGCACCTCGCACGGCTTGTGCACCCTGTGTGGCAGAAATGGGCACACTTTCTTTACCTGCCCGGATTCATATGCAAACAGGTCAAAGCAGCAGCAGCAGCAGCAGCGAGTTTCTCGTGAACAACCTGCTCCCTCCCAGCAGCCTCCTGATTCCCTCGTAACCGACCAACACCAGCAGCCGCAGGCTCGGGGCCAGTCTGAGGACTTCCAACAGCCTCCTACCTTCCATGACGTGGCTTCGCAGCGGTCGCAGCAGCACCAGCGATCCCGGGTCCAGTCAGCTGATGGTTTGCAGCCTCCAACTTCCCGTGACGTGCTCGGCGTCGGCAGCACCAATCTGTGGATCATCTCCAGTCTCCGGCCTTCCATGATGGGCCTCTACAACGGCAGCATCTCCGTGGCCAGCTCCATGGTCTTCAGCAGTGCAACAGCATCGACGCAGCAACCAGTCTTCACACCAGCAGGATGAGCAGCAGTCTGGAGTTCCTCTTGCTACTTCTCATCAGGATACGCCTTCTGCCACTGCCGTTTCCCAGTCAACATCCGGCTTCTCGTCCACCACAAAGTAAGTGCTGGTAAGCAGCAGACTTCTTCTGTCTACCAGGCTCGATCTTTGCCAGTGGAGCAACTTCCTTCTATCTGTAAATCTTCTCCTTTTACTAATGAAGTGAGTTCAAGTAATCTCAGAAGTGATTATAGTCTGATGAATAATTATGATGACTATGATGTCAATTATCATGGACATGTTGATGGGCATAAATTAGAGCATGTCAGTGAGAGTCATAGCTCAGAATTAAGTGATGGTCACTTGACTATTTCTTCAGGAGCTTAGATTGAAAACAAACTCTGATGTGGAGGGAGTGACAAAATGATGGCCTAAGGGCGAATTGTGCACTATCCATCGGTGACAGGAGTGCTAATGGAGTGGGAATATTCTTTAGAACTCATGATGTTGAAAAATGCAGAAGGAGAGATGTGATTCCGGGAAGAATGCTATTATTGGACTTATATTATAGTGGAGAGAAATATAGGGTCATAAACCTGTATACCCCCCCCCCCCCTCCCTCCAACAGGAGTAAGAAAATCCATTGGTGAGTTACTGTGTGCGTGTGTTGGTTTTAAAGCAATTGTGTGTGGAGATTTTAAAACTGTAACTGAAGAAATGGACAGAGTTGGCAGAACTGCTTTTAAGTTAAGCCAAGAAAGAAAATGTTTGAGAGACACAAGTTCTAGTTTTAATCTAACAAATGTGTATTGGTCAATTAAGCCCCTGGGAAATGATTTCACAGGGAATGATTCCAAAACTAAAACACGTATAGACAGCATATACGTGTCCTCACATTTTAGGGTACAGAACTTTGCATGCTTATGTGATTTTACTGACCATTTATTAGTTACAACCCTCATCTCCACTGTGGCCCTTATACCCAGAGGAAACTTAACATACAATGTCTACAAAACAAAGATATAGTTGACTATACAATATAACTGAATTAAAACAAGATATAACTGAATTAAGACAAGAAATTAACAAAATAATTCAATTAAAAGTTCTAACAAACTCAAACATAAAATTATGGGAAATATTGAAGTAAAGAGTGAAAAAAAATTTACATTTGAAAAATGAAAAATATACATCCTTGGGAAATAGATATGTTGATCTTAATAAAATTAAGAATAGGTCCATTGACAAAGATGATATGATGATTGATATAAAATCACAAATGGATTATTTTAATAATGAACTTTTAGTTTCTCGTGAACAACCTGCTCCCTCCCAGCAGCCTCCTGGTTCCCTCGTGACCGACCAACAGCAGCAAGCTAATTCCGATAATAGAGGAAATACAATACGCATTATTAACACCATAAAAAAAACTGCAAAAAAAGCGAATTTATTCATTCAGTAAAGAACAAAAATGGAGAAGTAGTTACGAGTGAAAAAGAAAAAAAATAGTCATTATCTTTGTGTGCAGATTCTTATAAGGCAATCAATTGTAGGTTTGAAGCAATGCAAACATTTCTCAAGAAAATTCCATCATATAGCAACTCAGATTTTCTTTCTTTAGTAGGTGAAATTCAAAAAGAGGAAGTGACTCAAGCAATAAAGCAACTTAATACTGACACAAGTCACAGTGTGATTTTTTCACGCACACATACACACAAACAGGGAACAAATGGGCAGGATTCATAGGGAGGAAGCGGGGGGGGGGGGGGGGGTTGACATATAGACACCTGACCATAATAAATACTGATTATAAAATTCTTGCTAAAATAATATTGAATAGATTGAATGACGTACTTGGAAAAATAATAGAAAGAGAAAAGACGTGCTGTTAAAGGGCGTGTCATGTTTGTCAATCTCTCCATTTTAAGACAAATCGTATGCAAACCGACACCCGAGAAAGGCTTTTACAGAGTAGGACTCGATCCGAAAAAAGCATTTGATTATATTTCAAAAGATTATCTCTGGGCAGTTATGAAACAGTACAGTTTCCCTAGAAGTTTCATTAACACGGTTAGGTGTCTATATGTTAAATCAAATGTAAAAATAAATGTTAATGTTTTTTTGACGGATAGTTTTGACGTGGAGAGGGGTGTAAAGCAAGGTTGCCCCCTGAGCGCTGCTCTATACGTTTTAGCTATGAGTCCACTGATTAAAAATATCAATTCTGATAGCCGTATCGTCGCACGCCTGTGGGGCAAGCACACAGGGTGGTGGCAACCGCTTATCCTGATGACATTCCAGTCATTATTAGAGATAACTACGAGATGGATATTTTAACTGAAGATTTAAAACTTTACGAGCCTGCGTAAGGGGCCATGTTAAACCATTCAAAATCTGAAGGTGTCTGGGTCGGAAATGAAAGCGACAAAAAAACGATCAATATTCAAATTAACCAAGAAATTAAAGTCCTGGGTATTATTATTTGCAATCAGGACTGTAGTGAAAGAAATTGGCAAGACAAAGTGAGGGTAATCAAAGAAGAAACCCAGAAATGGGAAAATAAAAATACAACTTATAAATTAAGAATAAACATAATTAAAACATATATAATGTCTAAAATATTATTCCTTGCCAATGTCTTTCCTCCAGACCATAAAACAATTGTTAAAATAAATAAGATATTTAATTTAATAATATTTAATTTATTTAATTTAGTATGGGAAACAACATAAGAAGTAACTAAAAGAGATCTTTTGTTTAAACTTTGGAGGCCTTGGAGGGGTTAAACCGGGGTCCAGACTTCAAGTCGCTTTTGTTAAAAATATAAATTTTTCCATTTCCAGGAAAGCCCCCTGGATTGGCGACCTAGCGCTCTGGGGAAAAAAAAGGAGATTAAGAGCCAGACAGGGTCCAGTGTACAAATACATTTTTGGTGACTTTATTTCACAATATGAACATTTAAAGATCGATTGGAATGGTTTAACATGTAAAATGATTTTTCAAAAAATAAATGACACAAGATATGGTGGTGATGTTGACACAACGAGGCTGTTTTTGGACTCAGACGCAGAGGAAGAGGTGGAGGGTAAAGCAGCTTTTAATTAACAAAACAAAAGCTCTTCGATGAGAGGGAGAAAATAAAGACTTTACAAACATTAACTGAAAGCGCTCCAAAAGGGAGGAAGTTCAAAACTACATTCAAAAACAAAAATCACTCTATGACTAAACAAAACTAAGCTATACAAAATTACAAACAAAGGTTCTCTCACGAGACAAGGCAATAAAGGCAACAAGGCAATTGGGTATCAAGGCTGTGGTCTATGGCAGGCTTCAGTGGCTCAAACGAAAACACTTCGGCACAAAACAGGGAAAACGCAGACTATTTAACACATGAGGGTAATGGGGAACAGGTGGAAACAATCAGGGATCAGGGTTGACACAGACACCACACGAGGAAGGGCAAGTGACCTGAAACGAGAGGAGTCAGACTTTTCACAATAAAACAGGAAATGACAAGACACCCTCACCGCGGTGTGACAGATGTAAAGTTTAAGTTGTTGGATAACGGTCAATGCACTGAAGTGATTCGCACTTTAAACAAAACAAAACAAAAATACTATAATTCCGGAGGGAATGAAGGACATAAGGTGGTTGATTGCAGTTGGCAAGCTTCCCACTAGGTCAATAGTAGCATGGTCTTGTTATGTAAAGACAAACGAATATCCTATGATTAATTGTTCAGAGGATGAAACACAACAACACTTATTAATGGAATGGAATAGAGCTCAGCAGGTCTGGGCGATGATAAAATATATTGGTCTTAAAATTGATGTTAATTATATGACTATTATGTATGGCTTAAAGAAAAATAATTGTTTCAAACCATTATAATGGTTGTTTGTGTGGAACTCTGGAAAACCAGGTGTGCTATGTGCATGAAGAATATAGTAGTGGATAGTAACACCGTGGTCAGACAAATCCACTGTCACTTAAGAAAAGAAAAAAATAAGGACAAAAATAACTTTTTCCCTTGGCACATTTTATAATTGTAAACCACTGGACTATTAGAAATGTAGGTGTTTTAAAAGACTGGAAATATTTTGTGTAAATCATGTTTAGCTTGTTTCATATTTGGAATTTGAATGTGGCGGCACGGTGGTGACTGGTTAGCACGTCCGCCTCCCAGTGCAGAGGACGTGAGATTGAGTCCGGGCTTCGGCCTTCCTGGGTGGAGTTTACATGTTCTCCTCATACCTGCGTGGGTTTTCTCCACGTACTCCGGTTTCCTCCCACATTCCAAAGACATGCATGGCAGGTTAATTGAACACTGTTGTCCATAGGTGTGATTGTGAGTGCGGATGGTTGTTTGTCTCTGTGTGCCCTGCGATTCGCTGGCAACCAGTTCAGGGTGTACCCCGCCTACTGCCCGAAGCCAACTGGGATAGGCTCCAGCGCCCCCCGTGACCCTTGTGAGGACAAGTGGTTAAGAAAATGGATGAATTTGAATGTGTTTGTAAATGATGTGTAAGTAAATAAAGTTCTTTAAAAAAAACTGGAATCAATCAGTTCGCTAATGATGGCACGAGACGATGTGACGCAACATATCAATAAAAACACTTGCAGGCATGGAAAAGTCACAGTGTGTTGCATGTGGCCTCCTCAAAGCAAGTTTGCCTTTACCTAAAAGTAGCAGGGGTGTCAAACATGCGGGTGATGTACCAAAATCAGGGTAAGGGTACCGGGTAAGTGTGAAAACAAGGCTTTGAATTGTGAGCATTTTGTTAAAAATGGAGAGAAAATAATTCCTCTGTCATCATGATTTGATCTCATTTGAAAGATCAACATTTCTGTTCAAAATTCAAAGTTGTGTGCCTTTCACGGCACTTAATAAAAGCTAAGCACGCTTGGGCCCGACGTGTGCCCGCGCACGACCTCATCATCGCCGTCGGCGAATCAAAGCAGCGTGACGTCACGTCTCGTAGCAGGACAAGCAGGCTCAACCCGTGTCCTTCCGTCAGTTGTCGAGTGGAAGCCAGTTGTCTTCTGCTGCTGCTGCCGTTGTGAGGATGCGGGCTGCACTTGTCTCTGTCATCCTTGTCTCATACGCCATCTCCGCGGGTCATCACACTTCCACTACTTTGAAACAACTTTACAGCTAGTCCAAAGTTTCTTGTGTGTGTTTTTGAAACCATTAATTTTCGACTTGAAGTTCACTTTGTTCCGAAGCTTCGTCTCATTTCGCGTGGTTTTGGAACCGTTAAGGCTCGTGACGTTTGATTTGATGGAAATTGACAATGGTTTCTGAAACATTAAAACGGGAAAATGTTGTTTTTTTTAAAGGAAAAATTGTCTTTCAATTATATTTGGGACATGATTATGATGTCACTCCCGTTGCTTGACACGACACGTATGGCGTCCGTGCAATTTGCATAATGAAATGTCTTGAAAGCAATTTTCTTGAATTGGCTGATCCTTTGTTGCCATCAAGTTGTTTGTGTTCATTTGTAAGGATAAAGCTGGAGACACAAGTTATTTCCCATCATGGCCGTATTTAGTTTGAAACGGTCTGCAACAAGAATTATTGGAAGCCTCCATGTAGTTGAAAAACAAACCGCAAAATTACAAAGTCAAAATGAAATTGTTGTGCCTGGCGATTTGGCTTAGTGACACGTCATAAAAGCTGGTTATTTCGTTGATATTTCTATTTCAATACACTATTGTGCTGTTAAGTCTTTATTGACCATTTACATTCCTTTTTTTTTATTATAATTTTTTATTTTGTATGTGGGTGAGTATGTGTATGTGCGTGTGTGTGTGTATTCATTAGTTCACCTAAAACCTATTAAAAAATTCCATAGCGTTTACCTAAACCGAACACTTCCAGCCAGAGTCGTGAGGCCGTCAGGAGACCCGAGGAAGGACCAAAGAAAAGAAAGGAAAGTGAAATCCAGCACCAACCAGACACCACCCACCGGGCCACCAACCAGAGTCCTTCACCAACCCCAGAAACATCTAAATTCCAACAAATCAGGGAGACCTCAAGAGACCAAAGGAGAGACTGAGGAAAGGAAGGAAGGACAGACGGAGCAGAGTGAGATCCACAGACACCAGCCTCTACCGATTCAACGACCAGAGGAAGAAGCAGATTGTGTCTGAGTTTCGATAGATGCTGGTGTGGTAGATCTGGCATGCATGAAAATCTCCACCAAAGAGGGGAGCCATCGACCCCTGCCAGGACAGAGCAAGCGCAACACCTCAGGGCCCCCCAGGCCACGGCAGCGCCAAGGGACAACCCCCGGGCCCCGCAATATGTCCACATTCCTCCTCTGCATCATGTCAACTAGCTCTCTACCTTTTCCTGTCATCGTTCCAACATTCAAAGTCCCTACTCTCAGTCCTAGACTCTTGGTGTTCCTCTTCTCTTTACTCTTACATACACACCTTCCTCCTCTACCTCTTTGCCAAGAGGTAGATAACGCCACCCGTTACAGCGAGGCACCATCTTGTGGACATGTGATGTAACGCCCCCTGCAGCATGCCACCGTTGCACGAGTTCAATACATGTTGGACCTAAAAAAAAAAACTGGACATAAAGTTAGTGGAAGAAACCGAAGTAAAATGAGCGAATGTCATTCACTGGATTGAACAAAACTCGAAGCTAACAATACATTCAGCACACTGAATATTTCTGTCAGTTATTGCTTCCGCTCCGACCACTATAGGGAGTAGCACACTTTCACAATAATGGCCTGTCTTAAAATGTCAGAATATTCTTTTAAATAAGAAATAAGTCTAGTGCTATCAAAGTTAAAGTGTTAATTAATTAATCACAAAAAATATTGCATTAATAATGCATTAACACAAATTAATCACACTATTAATTTTGACCTTTATCCTTTAGCTGACAGAGGATGCTACGAAAAAGGCCCTTTTCAAGATTTTAAATGATATCAGATGTAACCCCTTTTATTCCTATCTCACAGACCGATACTTCTTTGTAAGTATGGATACATGGAATTAAATTTGGGGTTCCCCAAGGTTCAATTCTAGGCTCGTTACTTTTTAATCTTTTTTCATGCTTCCCCTTGGGGAAGTCATCAGGAGACACGGTGTCAACTTTCACAGTTACGCTGACGTTACACCGCTGTGCATTGCTGTGTCTCCTGAAGACATGGGGCCTATTGATACCCTTTTAAATGGTATTTTAGATATTAAGTCATGGATGTCAGAAAAATTCCTGCAACTCAACCAGGACAAAAAAGAGGTTTTAATCATCAGCCCTGAAGGTCAGAGAAATAAACTTTTACCAAAACTACAAGATTTTAAACCCTCACAATGGGTGAAGAACTTGGGCGTAATTTTTTACTCTGAGCTTAGTTTTATTCCTCATATTGAAAATGTAGCCACAGAGACTATTGATATTTTTAAGAAGAGGCTCAAGACACACTTTTTTAGTTTGGCTTTTTTTTTTTACCCGTTTTATTCATTTATTTGTAATCATATTGCCTTTTACCTTTGTTTTTGTCTTTTATTCTGTTTTCTTCTAATGTTTAACTGTTTTTTTTTTGGGGTTTTACAAAGTTTTCAGCTACAGTGCTTCCTCATGGGGGAGCCTCCGCACTGGGAGGGATGGCTGGTTTTCTCCTTCGGGCGCCGGTCGTCCTGGGGGCCCCTTACGCCCGGGGGACTGTGGTGCGCTTCATGGGACGAGCCGTGGTCAATCTGGGCCGGGGGTCTCTGGGATGACATTGCTCCCTGTGGTGGTTAGCCATCATCCCTCTTGGTACTCTCTGCTTGACTCAACGTAAAAATGGTAACAAGAAAATCTGTGTTCTGTTCTGGATCTGTGCACACACTCTGACATTCTGGAAAGATTTGAGTAGATTTGTTACTGGGCATCTTTACAGAGACTTTTTGTTAAAACTTCACACACGTTCACATTGACATCATTATGACTATATCAGACTTCTTTTTTTTTTAGAACTCAATATAATTTTTGTTTTTGCATTTCCTGCACTGTCAATTTCATATGTCTTGTTTTTTAATAAAGAGAAAACTGAATTTTGTCAGATTCATCTATTATTAGAGAAAACAATCCACCGATTATTATTAAAATAATCTGTAACTTGAAGCCAGTGGCATAACCTTGGTATGAAATGTGGGGTGAACAATTTTTTGGGGGTAATATGGCCCCTAACAATTTTAAATGCATCAATATAGTGTACTTTGAGGGTCACGTGATGGACAATTATTTATGAAACACCAGCCAGAGAGGGGAGGTTCTTAAAGTGCGATTGAAATGGTACGGGCTCCCTCTGCAGGAATGTCAAACTCTTTTTTTTGTCACGTTCCAAATCATCTCAAGACACATTAAAAAGAAACACACATACACATTAAATAGGCTTCGGTGATTTGAATTTACAACGCTACAGCTCACTTAAGTGGTACTTAAATCGGCCATTTATTTATTTATTTTACGCGATCAAATAAATGAGAAGCGCTGGTAAAGGGGTGTTAAAATACAAAGACGTCATAGCCAGATAAACAGATGTGCGTGTCTGTTTGTGAATTCACTGTTTATACTAAGCCTTTCTTCGGTTTCCCCTTGTCAATGCCTCGGAGCTGTCCCAGACCCCCAGTGCAGTGCCGGTGTCCGGTGATCCACACTGGACGGAAATGGCGGCAATCTCGTTCAACTCTTTGTTCTACGGAATAAAGTAAACACGAATATTGCGATGCCTGTGAACATTACAAACTGTTCTGAGTATGCATTCACTTATTTTTTTTAAGTATATCCCATCACCATGTCCTAGTCTGGGGGTACGGTTGCTTTATTTTGAAAATCTATCAACCACTTCCTGTCTTAAAGTGCTTGTGGGACTGACATTACGTGGCTTGGCTGCAGCCAGAATCTATTGTATAAACTTTCTAATTACAGAAAATTATTCGCAGTTGAATAATATCTGTTGTTATACTGGATGGCATTTGAGTTCTTACACTCAAACAAAATTCTCTTGTTTTGAAAGGGCAACCCAGAACTACTTTTACGTCACACCCTTCTCCCAATTGGCTGGGTTCACATTGCTGCCGATGTGGTGCTTTGAAGTTAGCAAAGCTGTCACTCTGTCTTACCCAAGTTCTTTGGTATAATACGCCTTTCACGTCGTCCGACATAATGCCTTACTTTCAAACTTGGGAGGAGTTTGCTCGTGCAGCCGAAAAACTGTACCTGACGGACCCCATGAAGGTAAAACGCTTCTTGATGCATGAGTTTCCAGTCTAGCCACCTAGCATTTTAGCCTGGAATCTCGTTACCTTGGGGAAAACAGCTGCTGTCTTAATTTTTGATTGAATTTGTTTTTTCTTCTTCTTTTTAGGCAAGAGTTGTAATCAAGTACAGGCACTGTGACGGCAAAATGTGCATTAAAGTGACTGACGATTCCGTGGTAAGTGTGGTGTTTTACACAAACTAAAAGCACTGTTAATTAAATTATCCTTACTGTATGTAGGTACGTAATCCCCCCCCCCCCCCCCCAAAAAAAAAAAACCTTGAGGGTGCAATTTCCTCAAATGTGGACCAAATTATAAAGAGGAGGCATCGGTTTCACAAATTATTTGGCGACCAGACTCCCCCGACGGGCGTTTGCTGTCCTCCCGTGAGTCTCGCGACAACTGTCAGGTAAACAGATCCAAAGAGGCCATGTTGGAAAACCTGGTATTATCAACAATTTGTATGGTATGATCAAAAGTTTGACATGGAATCATACGAATTGGATGCAACTTTGTCAGCATGACCTCAAATACCTCCAAATGAATTTAGATATTTCAGTATAAATATGCAAGCTACCTTTCAACACTTTTTTGGGTTCAAAGAGGACTTCATACGCTATGCCTACAAGAGTCATCAAAGCACTGCTTGCAACTAATGACATGGAAAAGGATACAGTAGAAACAGCCAAAGTGCATTTTTCTGAGAGGAGCCATCTGTCCCAACAACCGCTTGCCTAATTAAGCCAATATATGCGTTTGTAACACGATAAGCATTGAATGCTGTCAATGATTTTGCCATGTTTTTCCTTTTCTCCGTGTCCCTCCTCAGTGTTTACAGTACAAGACAGACCAGGCCCAGGATGTGAAGAAGATCGAGAAGCTGCATGGGAAACTGATGAGGCTGATGGTGTCCAAAGAAACGCACAGCGGCGCTATGGAGACAGACTAATAGAAGTGGAGAAAGGAAAACTGCTGGCCAGACTAAGTTCACTGTGATTGTTGGGAGCACAGCACCACCGGAGTGATGGGAGAGTCTGATGGAGAAGAGCAACGGGGGAGATTTAACACAAGATGGATGAGCTTATTTGATACAGTCAGACATCTGATTTCTACATGATGGTCTTTGGATTTTTAAACAATACTTTCCTAGTTATTCTTCTGCTTGTCCACACAAGGGATCAGATCACATCTCTGATTGTGTGTGAATGTAAAGATGAGCAAAATGAGTGGTGTGGGCTTAATGTATGAAATGGACAAAATGTGCTGCTCATCTGGCAACTTTGGCACCATCATTTCATAAAGGAGCTTTCAATTATTTTAATTTTCAAGTGTGATCAATGAAGATGTTGCAAGCCTAATTTACAGTGAATTAATGAGATGAAATTTTATTTGGACCTAACGCTCAATTCCCCCCTCCTCTTTTATGGAACTTGAAGTGGGACCTGGTTTTCTTAGAAACCTCAACATCCTCCATAGCATTTGCTGACAAGTTTACATCTTCAATAAATGTTTATTTACTCAAGTAAAACTTGGAGCTTTTTTTGATTTTGAATGCAAATATCGTAGCCTACTGTATGTAATATTGTATGGCAGGTACCTCCTTATACAGTACTGTAAATAAAGCAGTGCTCAGGCAGGCAAGTATTGGCAGAATTGAAGACCTAATGAAATCTAGATAAATGAGATCTGGGTCACAGATTCTACACTGATTTCCATGATCAATATGGTTAGAGTACTTTAAAGGGGAAATCAACCCAATAATTTTCTTAGAATATTGTGTGTGTGTGTGTGTGTGTGTCCTGTAATCTAAACAGCATTCTGATTACAATTGCGTTTGTGGATACTTGACTCAATGAGCCATTTTTAGCAATAAAAAGGTAATATTTTGTATGAATTAATTTGATAATCAACTATTTTTCGCGTACCTGTATTAATACCTTTAAAAACCTTCCTACGCCAATTCCCCTTGGATTTCTGGTTAATGGTTAATTCGGGACAGGGAGGGATTACGCAGTGGGCGTTGTCACTGCTAGAGAACAGAACAGTCGCGGTCACTGCAGCACAAGACCAGGTAAAACTTTACATGTACCCTAGTTAAGATAACGAAGTCTCTAAAACGAACAAGTTATTTATGCTCGATAACTATGAGCAATATGTCACGTCTATGTATTAAGTAGGTTACGTTACAAAAATTGGTTGTTTTGTTACAATGGTCGCATCATTGCCGTGTACTTAGCAAAGTAAGCACTTGTGTGACTTTTTTTTTTTTAATTGCATGGGAGTTAATGACTATGCGTTATCATACGAACACAGTATAGTTATGTCAAACGTGGGCGAATTGTCGTTAATGTGTGAACGTGTTTCCAAGCATTGTCGTTAATGTGTGAACGTGTTTCCAATATCCTTCTGGTCATTGCATATTTCCCGAGCGAGGGGCCTGTTTACGGCTGTTTTTTTCCATAATCCTCTCTGCTGGCCCCAACGCAACACAACACGCATAGTTTTGTTTGACTAAGTGCTCCTAAATTTTTCTGCTAACTCTGGGCTCGTGCGCTGCGTGTTAAGCCCCAGATTCAAAGTGTGTCATTGTGAGCCCTGCATACAATAGCTTGCTGCCGACATACTATTGTGGCACACACTTTTCCTTTATGCTCTGACGCTGTGCAAAACATTATGCGCAAACAGTTAATTACAAGTATTTGCTTTTAGTTGCGCGTGCACTGTCACATACTGTGACTGGTTTTGAATACAGTACTTTGCTTTTTACTGACTATGCAAATAATAGCGTTAGCCCTCAGTATGGTATAGTGCTAAACTACAACGATTAACATTGCTTAATATAAAATATATTACGACGAATACCTCTGTAGCATCATCAGTCAAGTTTTTTTTTGTTTAATATTGGATCTGTAGCCTATGCTTCAAATTCAAGTGAGGGAATCTTTGCAAAGAAGTTTTATCAGTTGAAACTTTAATAACGTTGGAATCGGGGTTTGCAATAGGCCGACTGACTTAACTGTACTGTATAAAACAGGGCAGTTGTTGTAATTTTTCCTGGTTGATGGCGTTTCTAAACAAAACTGGGCAGGCAGGTTTGCCTTTAAATTCGGTGAACATATAATCTGCTTTCTATTTAGGTCCATTTTCTTAACCTCATTTGTTTTTAATGCTGCTTTTCACATGACGTGTCTTCTTCTCTGATGTACAAGTACAATATTGGGGATCGAGGTGCAGGTAAACTTTGTTCTTACAACTTTAAAGTGAATATTTTTATTTTCAAAAATTAATCAAGGCCTCAAGATCCACTCCGAAGCCCAGTTGCCTCTAATTGCCCATCCTGTTCAACATAAAAATAAAAAAAAAAGTGGGCCATTTTATTTTGAGTAATTTATAAATTTATTGCAGAAATCGGTAATGACGAATTTTTGGGCCTCTTATTTTAACTTTTTTGAACAGGTTTTCGCATGTCGAAATTGCATTATTTTGGGAATAATATTGTCAGATTGGGGAGAACATAGAGCGTGCTAATTGAAATTCTGTGGCCTTCAGATTTTTCTACCAAGGCAGATAAGTAAATGCGATTACAGTACCTGTATTGGATTCTTGAAACAGTTTTAGCAAAAAAGGAAATTTTGTGTTATAACAATTTGTGTTCAATTTCTACCCAAAATTGATGCTCTTCATTAGGATGTATCCTTTTGATGAGGTTCTCTAATTGGCTAACTAAAGAATAATGTTTAAAGATGGGTGCGTCCAATCCTGCCTCGGGTGTATTTTTTTGTGTGAAGGAAACTGTTTTTCTTGATGCTACTTTATTGTAATATTCTTTCGTACTAGTGGCTACAGATGCATGGTTTCATACACTTTGATGTGTTGAAACATGTCTCCTCACCCCCAGTTTCTCCATTTGTCCCTTCTCCATGTTCAGGAAGCATGTTGTTAGAGGTTCTGATTGGTCTGGCGGTGGGAGGAGTCATCTTCCTGCTGGTACTTCGAAGAAGAAGCCATGTTTTGAAGACTGAGGATGGCTGGTGGGCGGTGGGTCCAGTTCCTGATGGCGAGCAGGACGCTACCATCCACCCTTTTAAAGTCACCACCAGCGATGCGGAGCTGGAGGTAACATTCCACTCATCAAAACTCTTTGAGCTTTTCTCTGAAGTAGTGTTAATTTTATCCGCCATTTTTAAATTTGGTCTTAGTTTTAGTCCAGTTTCAATCATGCTGGTTAGTTTTGATCATAGTTAGTCAACCTCATCCCATTTTTATTTAGTCCATTTTGATAAATCTAGCATTTTAATCTTCTTATTTTTTAGTCCAAGAAAACGTACATTTATTTGTCTAGTTTTAGCCAACAAAAACTCAACATTTTAGTCTAGTTTTAGTCAAGACAATCATTTAACCCCTGTATTTTTTTGTCAACAGATTATGTTGAACATTTTGGATCTAAAAAGATTTCACATCAATTTTTCTCTCTTATTTTTGATGAAAAACAACTTTGCACACAATTAGAGTATATCAACAAGTGGCTACATGCTATAAAATAGTAAGTTACTATTAGTATTAGTTAGCGGTCGGATTAACATCATTGTTGGAACGTTATAGCAGTTGGGTTAATGTTACGTTCTAACTATAATTTACTTCTTTTTTTTCTACTTTTCACCATGAATCCAGCCCCTGTCTGTCCTATGTGTTTGTGCATGTTGCACTTGCTAGCAACAGATTTGAAAGGGGGTGTGTCACTGTGTCACCTGACAGATTAGCAAAAACTGGATTTTACAAAATCAGATAGTTTTCGTCTCGTTTTCGTTGATGAACTCAAATGTCCATAAATTTTAGTCCAGTTTTTATTAAGTAAAGTACATTTTCGTCTCGTCTCTCATCTTTTTGATGAAAAACAACTTTACACACAATTAGAGTATATAAACAAGTGGCTACTATGACTACATGCTATAAAATAGTAAATTAGCCATCATTAGTTAGCGGTCGGATTAACATTATTGTTGGAACGTTATAGCAGTTGGGTTAATGTTACGTTCTAATCATGAATCCAGCTCCTGTCTGTCCGATGTGTTTGTGCATGTTGCACTTGCTAGCTGCAGATTTGAAAGGGTGTGTGTCACTGTCACAGTGACAGATTATCAGAAACAGGATTTTACAAAATCATATAATTTTCATCTCATCTTCATTAGTCGATGAAAATGCATACTGATTTAGTCCCAGTTATTGTTTATTAACGCATTTGCTCCCAAAAACATATTAATATGTTCTATTTTAAATGTTGTAAGTGTCCCAAAGCCGAATTTATACGTTTTTTTATGCTTGAGCATACAGAAGGCTTTGATACAGCCTCTGATCTGCAGAGAACGGGTGAAGCAATGGTAGTAATTACAAAAACGGCCAGCAGTTGGCAGCAGAGTATAAGAGATCAACCAGGGCCATGTTAAAACAAGCTGTTTTCCCCATAATTTTAAACAGATTTGTGAATAATGATGAAACTTAGCTATCTTCTAATGCTAATTGCTGCAAAACTGAAACAGATAGAAATATACTTTTTCTTCTTAATGAAAGAAGAGACTAATCTTTCTTTTGGTACGTTCCATGCATGTTCCATGTTTTTATAGCAATATAACACAATATTCTGTGGACCTTGCAAAAATAGGTCAAAATCCAGTAAAACAGCCGGGAGCTAGTCGAGTTGTGGTCCGGTGAAAAATGTGTGTTGACGAAATTATTTTAGTTTAGTTTTGGTTGACGAAATGAACACTACTCAGGAGTAAGGAAACACCAAAATATGTTTTTGAGAATTTGTCCTCATGTTGTTTTTATTCAGGACCTACACAGAAGAATAGACCAAACGCGCCCGATTCCCTCGCTAGAGGACAGCCAGTTCAATTATGGTTTCCACTCTGTGTACCTGGAGAAGGTCGTCTCTTACTGGAGGAATGACTTTGACTGGAAGAGACAAGTGGACAAACTTAACCAATATCCTCACTTTAAAACTATCATTGAAGGTTTGTTTCTGTCGCTGACACACGCTTTCTTGTCTTACTGGCTTATTGTCCTGATTTCTGCTCCAAATTCCCGTCCAGGCATCGATGTTCACTACATGCATGTGAAACCCAAACGGGTCCCAGATGGGACCCATCCTATTCCTCTCATAATGGTTCATGGCTGGCCTGGCTCCTTCTATGAATTTTATGGGACAATCCCACTGCTAACAGAGCCATCAGATCCTCAGGGCCTTGTGTTTGAGGTGGTGTGCCCATCCATACCTGGCTATGGCTACTCGGAAGCACCGCATAAAAAAGGTATGTCTAGGACTACTAGCTAGCTTGAATAATATTGAGGCAATTTTTAATTCTTTCTGAGGAAGATTGATTTTATTTTCCTATAGCGGTGACTTGTCGACGTCCGACAATTTGTCAATCTGTGCATTTGAACAGGTTTTGATTCAGTGTGCGCCGCTCGCATCTTCCACAAGCTGATGAGACGTCTGGGCTTTCAGCAGTTCTACGCTCATGGAGGCGACTGGGGCTGGCTCGTCACCAAAAACATGGCTCAATTGGAACCCAAGTAAGACAACCCACTCCCTGACAACAGCGTCATTAGAGTTTTGGTATTTTCATTATACTTAGTGTTTATTTAGTTTTTGAGTTGTTGTTTTTTAAATGCAATTAGTTTTAATTAGTTTTCAGGGCAGCTCTGTTAGTTTATATTTATTTTGGTATTTCAAAACTACATATAGTTCTAGTATTAGTTTTTGTTTAAAAAGATATTGGGTATTACTTGAGTCCAAGATTTAATAAACACCATGGTCAAATTCAAAAGTAATATACTGCTTACCTAGCATTGTATTTGGGCTGATTTAAATGAAAAGGCAGGTGAGGCGAGCCTTTGGAGCCAAAAGTCAAACACGCAAAAACGGCAAAATTGTCAGCTAGGAGCGACGTCATCTAAAGGTGTTTTTCTTTCTATTAGCTGCAGCTAGATGACGTCACTTTTGTGGGACACACTTTCAAACATCCTCTTTCTGGTTATTATTGAAATAAATATACTTAAAACCACATTTAAAGTGGAAGTCAACATTAAACATTATTGGAATAAGAGTTATGAAGCAAAATCTAGCCGTTTTTATCCATCTCAGGGGGCGGCCATTTTTCCACTTGCTGTTGATTGAAGATTACATCAATGTTACTCAGGTTTCAGGTAACAACCAATCACAGCTCAGGTTCAGAAAACAGGGGACCAGAATATCATATTTATTAGACAAGTGGGGTTGCTTAGAACATATTATTGTCAAAAAATGTTTTATTTTGGGTTGACTTCCCTTTAAAATCAACCCCAAGGCTCATGTTTTAAATTAATTACCAAAGATAAAAACAAAGGACATGATTGATATAATTATAGTCAGTTTTAGTTAGTTTTGTAAACGTAAAATGTGTTTTCAGTTAGTTTTCTTTTCTTTTTTAAATGATTTTTATTTTATTTCGTTAAATTTAGTTAATTTTAGTTTAAGTTATTTCGTTAGTTTTGGTTAACTAAAATAAGCACGCCTGACAGCTACACTGGAGTTTTGAGCTGGAAAAAAATGGGGGCGGGGGGGAGACACATCTGGTTTTGAGGCTTCACATACAATACTGTTCTGCATTATTTTTTTTATTGAACCACGAATACATGGTGCGATTGTCAAGGACAAGAGTGAGAATAAGGAGAGAGTGTTAATATTCTCCAAGGTGCTTCACAAGGGTTAAGCGCCCCATTTGCTGAGCACCAGTTAATTTTCTGTGACAAAAACAAGACATTTTGCTTTCTAAGGCAAAGTTGAAAAACAAGTGCCTACAGCATTTACCCTTTGGCACGCAACTGCTGGCTAAGCTAAAGTGTGACTAATTGAGTTAGCATACTGTAGCGCTATTGTTATGCAACACTTCATCCTGTCCACTAGATGTCACTGTTGGTTTCCAATCAGTGTGCTGTGGTTTCATTTGTGTAAACAAAATGTTTTCTTTTCTTGTGTGGCCACTTGTTGCTAGGCAGAGTTTTCCGCTCAATTATTACACACCAGTTGCCAAGTTGTAGACAGAATACTTTAAGCATATTGTTAGAATCAGTTAACTCAGTATGTTTTTTGTTGTTGTTTTTGATTATTTTATTTTTGTTAAGAAATGCGCAGAAAGCTACTTGAAGAAACCCCAAGCATAGCAGAAAAAGTAAAGAATTCTTCCTAATTTTTTTTCAGGATTGTGAAAGGCCTGCATGTGAACTTTGCGCCACCTTCCAAACCTGGGCTGACCATAATTTTATCGATCCTGCTCGGCCGTCACTTCCCCAAGCTGTTCGGCTTCACCAGCGTGGACCTGGAGCGTCTCTACCCCTTCATGCAAAAAATGTTTGTGGAGTCCATCAAGGAGAGTGGCTACATGCACATCCAGGCCACCAAACCCGACACTGCAGGTGAGAACCTGTAGCAGCTAACATTAGGCAACATTGGCCCAGATGACTTAGTCTACTTTATTTTTTTCCCTCTCAGGTCGAGGGCTGAATGATTCACCAGTTGGTTTGGCTGCGTACATTCTGGAGAAGTTCTCCACGTGGACAAGTCGAGACTTTAGAAACCTGGAGGATGGAGGACTCACCAGGTTTAGTAATTGTGTGGCGTTCAAAAAACGACAGGTGGTGATGATGTGTCTGTGTTTGTGTGCTTGAAGGAAATTCTCTTTGGATGATCTGCTGACTAATGTGATGATCTATTGGACATCTGGCTGCATCATTCCCTCAATGAGGTTTTATAAGGAAAACTTTTCCCGCCTCGACTCTTCTCACATCAAGTGAGTTAAATCATGTTGTTATTAGCGGTGGCCTTAGATGGTATGGCCGTTGTCAGTGCAAACACATTTGTCAAATAATCTGTTTTGGATCAGCAATGGGTATCTTAAATATTGGAGGGGTCCACAATTTTTCATCAGCACTACTGGGGGGCCACATACAACCACACACTTTCTAACTAGATGTATGACAAAAATGCTATCTTAGATATATAGAAAATACTAAATACGTGCTCTTAAGTTACAGTATTTCATTTTTAAGAACACTATCCTACTCCAACAACATTTTTTTTCTTTTCTTTTTTTTTAGCAAACAACAAAATAACCACATACTGTATATTTTTTGTTTCCCAAAAAATAAATAAATATTAGGCCTACAGTTTAGGGCAGCATAAGCCTCAGTGTAAGCGTAACTAAGAGATGTAATTTAGTGGTAAATGGTAATATTACAAGTAACTTAAAAACGATACTCGACCTCTACATATTCACAGTTCAGAACCCACAGATTTGCATTTTGAAGATTTTTTTCTTTCTATAAACAAAAAAATTCTTATTTTTTTTTGTTTTTCCCGGTTTTCCAGGATTTTTACCCTCCTTTTCCCTCAGTTCTTTGTGGAAAATGTATATTGAATGTTCATGAGCATTTATGGAAGAATTTTTGGGGTAAAAAAAAAAAAGAGCCATGATTGGTCCCTTCCTACTTCCTCAGCACAGGTGATATCATCTTCAGTCGACAGCAAGTGGGAAAAAAAGGTTTTAGAAGTATTAATTCTACATGAAAAATAATGAAGTTATCACATTCATTCTGGACAAAATATCCCCCTTTTACTGTTGAATATGGCTCAATAAGTCAAGTATCCCTTTAACTTGAAGTTGGGGATTTGGCTACGACATTTTGATCCGTCGTGGGGTAAAATTACCCATACTAATGAGTTAAATCTACCAGGAAATTGGTTACCAGGTTTTCACTGTAGCTATAGTTTAAATAAAACATATTTTATTACGAACATTTTGATAGAAAAAGATGATTTTAAAGATTTGCCTTGATCAGCATGGCCAAACGCAATTCAGCTGTCAACGATGTTCTCGAAGAATGTTACATTAAATGTACTTCAACTTTAGCTCATAATGTTCAAAATGGCAGCAAGCTATCCTGCAAGTGGATTAGGAAAACAAGCCAACATTTTTTAGTGTGCCGCCTTTGCTATGCAGCATACTGAATGAATTGTGAAGTTGCAGATTTAGGACAGAAGGAAGTTGCTGCGCTCAACAACAAAGTTCTTTTTTTCAGCTAATTAATAAGTTACACTTTACGGTTCATATATTTGGCGATCTGATGGAGTCAGAGCCTCACTAGCCATGAACCTTACCGCACGTCGCTGTGGGGAACTTGCTGACAACATGAAATGTACACAATTGTTTGGTTTAACAATAGATTTCACACGGGCTCTGCAGTTAACTCTTCATTGTCCGATTGTGTCTATAAATGGAGGTCATTACAGTTAGCGCCTCCAACTGCAGATGTAACCCATGGTCCACTCTTCTCAGGATCCCGGTGACGGTGCCCACTGGATTTGCATGCTTCCCCAACGAGCTGATGCATACCCCAAAGCTGTGGGTCCAGCAGAAATTCCATAACCTCCTCACCTACACACACATGGCTCATGGGGGTCACTTTGCAGCCATGGAGGAACCTCAGCTGATGGTTGAGGATATTAACAACTTCATCAAGAAAGTGGAGAAAATGAAAGCACAGTAGAGGCTACTCTGAGGATGAGGTCAACATGAAGGAGTTTTTTTTTTTTGGTCTCAATTCATCAGCACAATGCTTTGGAAACAAAACAATATATAATTAGAGTGTCGATTTTTAGCTGTAATTTTTAGCTCATAAAATGATTTCAGCAAAATTATTTAGATATTTCTGAAAAATACATCATGTATGAAGTATAGAAATTTTGTCAATCGAATTTTTCTGTGGCTCAAATCACAAAAAAAAAGAGAAAAACGAAATACTTCCTAGACTTTAATCACATGTTGATTTCTTTATTTCAAATCCATTGTGGTGGTGTAAAAAGGCATAATTATAATATCTGTGTCTGTATAATTCCTTATAGTGTATAGTGACCAGCAGGTGGCAGCAGAGCATAAGAGATCAGCAAGGCCCAACATGCTCTTTTTGACAGGTTTGTGAAAAATGATGAAACTTAGCCAAATTCTAATTCTAATTGCTGCAAAACGGAAACAGAAATATACTTTCTTTTTTTTCCCTCTGATGACATAAGATAGTCTAATCTTTCTTTTGGTAGGTTCCATGTTGTAATACTCTGTGGGCCTTGCAAAATCTGTCAAAATCCAGTGAAACAGCCGGGAGCTTCAGTGAGGCTGGAACTGAATGAGTTAATGAGACATTAACGCATCTTCTTACATTACAATTGAATAGATTGCCATATTCCGAACAATTCACATGTTCTCCATCTCTCACCCAAAATCAGCTGCAATTGGCTTCATCCCAACTTTGACCCTAAAATAACATCTTGTGCTAACCCGCATGTCTAAACTTTATGTGAATACATTGAAACAGTTTGAAAGTGAAAACGTCCAGCGTGTGTTTACTCTCCCCCCTGCTGGTGTTTATGGTTTCGACCTTCCTCTGAGACTCCCAGCAGCTGCAGATGGGAGTTGAACGGGCATGTGGTGTTATTATGTTGACAGCACAAAGAAGGTACCAGTCCGTTTTCCAACTGATATCACATCAGTCGGTTTGGCCACATGCATGATGCGTCATACAAGTTGATTTTGCATTGTCTACAAATATTTGCTGTTAAGAACATACTGACATTTTGTTGCAATTTAAAGGGAAGGTCAACCCAAAGATTTTCTTTGCAATATGTTTAATCCAGCCCCTCTAGTCTAAATACAGCATTCTTATTAATATGGCATTTGTGGAGTATGGGTAAAGCAGCAAAGTCTCAGGGTGCGGCCATTTTGATACTTGCTGTTGACTGAAATTATCATCACAGTTGCTTAGGGTTCAGGTAACGGGCCAATCATGGCTCAGCTTCAGAAAACAAATGAGCCTTGATTCGTTACCTGAGCAACTGTGATCTCATTTTCAGTTGATTGCGAGTAGCAAAATTGCCGCTCCCTGACATTTTGCTGCTTTACTCATATTCCATAAACGCAATACTGTATTAATCGGAATGCCGTGTTAACTAGTGTGCGCACATACAACATATTGTTGTACTTGCGGGTTGAATTCCCCTTTACACTTCTGAATTAACTTACGTTGATTGACTTGTTTTGCAGTATCAAGCTCCTCACTTTAAAGGTATGACACATTTTTGATTGAAATAATTTATTTTTACCCAGTGGTTACTTGCTTCTGGAGTTTATATATATGTAAGGTTCACAAATTTGTACATTCAACAAGTTAACAATAATTATTTACTGTACTTTTTACTTTGTAGTGAAGTGAATGTTTATCCTGAAAAAGAATTAATAAAATTATTACTTTGTTCTTTACTGTATTGGTATACAGTATTTATTCTAGTTATTTATGTCGGTCGGTTTTATTATTTCATTAGGCTCCAGCTCACCTGCTACCCTAATGAGAGAGATGATTTTTATTTTAAAAGTAAAAAAAAAAGAAGCTCAATTTTTTTATGTCTTCCTTTAGATTGTTAAAGCATTTACTGTACTCTCTGCAGTATGATTGTTCGTCTCTGTGTGCCCTGCAATTGACTGGCAACCAGTTCAGGGTGTACCCCGCCTACTGCCCGAAGCCAGCTGGGATAGGCTCCAGCAACCCCCGCGACCCTTGTGAGGACAAGCGGTAAAGAAAATGGATGGATGGATGGATGTACTCTCTGCTGATGTGACTTGTCGTAACCTATAGGAAACACTGTTGCCAAAAGGAGACAAAAAAAGTGAGCTACATCAAAGCTAATTGCTCTGACCATACATAGGTAGACGGTAAGTCCTTGCTTCTATTTTTCTTTTTTGCTATGCTTCCAGCTGTGAATGGATGGATGGATAGATAGACAGACAGACAAATAGATAGATAATTAGATTAATTTGTTCATTGATTGACTGACTCTGACAAAAACTAGTTGACAATTACAAATCGTAATTGATGGAATAATCCATAGGATAATCAATTCTAAAAAGATTAATTAGTGACAGCCCTAGTAGTATTACCAGTGTAGTAGTACCAATATGGAACACTAGTTCTATTAAATCATTCCATTGTTTACCTTTTCAAATGATCACTTGTACAACATTCCTAGAAAATAACAATGCTCCATTTACTGGTAGGGTTAATTTCGTTTCACCGGACTAAAACCAAACTAGATTAGACTAAAACCCTCATTAATAACCAATAACTTAGACAAAATCACTATGCATTTTAGTCGGCTAGTGAAGACGAGATGAAAATGAAAACTTAATCAAAAACTGGATTTAAGTCTATGAACATTTTAGTTCATGAACAAAAACAAAACGAAAATTATATGATTTTGTAAAATCCTGTTTCTGCTAATTTGTCACTGTGACAGTCAAATCTGCAGCTAGCAAGTGCAACGTGCACAAACCTATGGGACAGACAGGAGCTGGATTCACAGTTGAACGGTTAAAACGGTTGGGGGGTTGACCGGGCCGCATCTTCATTTTCAAGTCTAGTTTAGCGTTTTTGTGAATTTGCTACACCTTGATAGGCATTTCAGCATATTTCATTGCACTATATTTTAGACTACCTAAAACCAGGTCTAAGTTGTGGTGCAGATGATGTAACACGATTTTGGTGTATTTGATTGGTTTACAGATTCTAAGCTCTACAGACGTGTGAATGTCGTCATGTTTCGTTCATAAATATGACAACAGTGTGATATAATCCTTCTGAATTGTTTTAGAATAGAGTGAGTTATTATCATTTTAGAAAAAATAAATAAATAGAACATTCTTGACCACAAGGCACGATTACAGGTGTTTAAAAAAAAAATATATATATATATATATATTTATATATATATATATATATATATATTTGTTTATTTGTAGGATGGGTTCAAGAGAAAGGCCAAAATAGCAGAGTTGTTCAACCTATTGGTCATCATAGTCAATGTCGCACTGCCCCTGATCCGCTCTGTCCCACCCTAGTCCAGCTGTTACCACAATTTTGAGTTTCCCAAGCCCCCCAGAGTCTTGTCCTGCACTCCCCCTGGCCTTACTGCCCGCCTGCATGCTCCTCTTGGCAGCCAAACATCCAGGGAGGATCAGGACGACCGGGCGGCCAAGATAAGGACCACATGAAGTTCCCCACATTACCTCACTTGATAAGGGAGCAAGCGAGCTGGGCGGAGGGGGTCCTATTTTCTGGAATGCTCTGGATGGATACTGATGTGCTGAGATCTTTGCCTGTGGACTTTTCACCACTTGTTCTGTGAGCCGCAAAGAGTTGGGGACCCACTAGGAGGAATCTTCTGGATGGAAGCTGATGCGACCAGACTTTTCCTTGTGTACTTGTCACCCTTTGTTTTTGTTGAGGTCTGGGAGACACTGTTTCGATACTGAGAATTCTTGAGATCAGACAAATGACATAAATCCTTAGTGGAGATGCAAATAACTTTACTAACAGACATCAATGGCAAACCCTGGGAATCAACGAGTATCCAGCCAACGAGCGTAGACGCAACGGTTTGATTTGGTGAAGCCTCAATCTACTTCTTTGCCAGCGCTGATGGCGGGAAATCCTTTAGAGAGTCTCATGTCGGTCGCCGTGAGCCACCAACCAGCAGAACCTGAGACCCAGCGAGTCTCCACCAGCAGAAGCCCAGTATGCCTGCAAAGATGCAGGCACAGCATACGCAGCAACCGGGAGTTGTATCTGGTAAGCAAAAAATAAATAAAAAATCATCCGATTCCTAAAAGAATAAAATACTTGAATATCTTTGTGAGACACTACACTAGATATTATGCCCATATTTAATAACAAAGTTATACTCTATGGCTGTATTGAAGCGTTTAGTATGGTTCTGATGGAGTTTTGTTGACATTTGTACACACTTACAAATTTGACACTTAAGAATTATATAAAATATATATTAAGTTAACAATGACAATCTATCACACCTCAACATTGAATTAGATTGCTATGATGTGACCCTGATGCACCTGATAATGAAATGCAAGTTGTTCTTGGAATAATACTTTGGATTGTGGACCTGACTGATTAATCTGGCAATATTGCCGGTTTTAAATTGCATTTAATATGGGGGGTTGCCAATTTTGTAATTTTTTTATTACACAATGTGAAACATTACATTGTAAGACCAAGACATTCAAACATCCACCCCCCAACATTAATTATATAAATAGGGGTGTCTAAATTATTACATTAACTTTGAGTTAATTTAAAGTTCCTTTAATTTACCACCACAATTTTTTTAAATGCGCGATTAATGACCACGCCTTACTTACTCTGTACTGGTTGAATTCCAGTCGCAACGCAGCAGACACATCCATGTCAAAATTTAGCAGTAATAAATTTACTAATAATGCATATATTTGTAAAGACTGGGGTCAAGTTGTATTTTGCAATTTAAAAAATGCGCAGACTTTCACAAATTACTTCATGATAAAGATTAGATAGCTCTTAATATGAAAAGAAAAATGCACTGAGCTGTCACCAACGTCTAACAAGTGCAATTATGCCATCTAGTGGCAGATATATGACCAACACAAATTAATATGACAGATTTTTTAAAGTACAGTATATCTTTTTAATTTTAACTAAATTTAATGAATTACTATTAAATTACTGTATCAATGACTAAAAGATGTAGCCATATTTCTATTCAACTTTTTTTCCAATTTTATGTTAATATGGGTATGAATTAATTTTTTATTGTATATTTAGAAGAAATATGTCATGTGATTAATAACAATTAAAATTTTTAATCACCCGACACCCTTATATATATATAATTGTTATTCTTTTTTTATTTAGTTTTTAATTGCAAGTGTGTACCTTTCAGTTGCCATCTGCTTGCGGGCCCAGATCAAACACGAGAGATCAAACGCTCACCATCGGCACACGACGCCGGCATCACTCCCCGGAAAACGCAGCACGAGAGAGAAGCCGCGTACGCAACCTCCGTCAGGCCTTCCACAGCCTGCAGGTACTCAACTTGTTGCCCTTTCCAAAGTGTTTATTCACTGTCAGTTGAGCAGAAAAAAATCTATTGGGTGTTCACACTTATAACACAGTAGGAAAACTATAGTAAATTACAATACACTTTGTGCCTGCTTTGCTTTTAGCATATCAGTACAAAAGTTTTGTCAGGATTTAGTGTATGGATGTGAACCCATGCAATAACAAAGACGAGAAGGCAAACAATACTAAAGAAAAGTGCGCAACAACAAGAGTCAAATCAAAGTACAAACAACCTAGAGCTGATGAGATGACACAAGGGACCAGGATGACAAGCACAGGTGGACATGATCAAACTTGACACCAAAACCAAACCAAACCAAACAAAACACAGATAACCAAGTTTATCTGGCACTGAACAATCATGATATTATGACGTTTGACAGACAACAAAATTTGAGTATTTACACTTTTAAAGGCCAGAGCATTTGTAGTATTTACTGTGTAAAGTGCCAGACATTAATGAGCAGAGAGGCCGCTTGTGCACATTTCTCTTAATAAGAGTTGAAAAGTAAGCTTTTATTCAGTTGTACGTGAACACAATATTTTGAAAGCAAATTTAGTGGTGATTAGACTTCACCTACGGTTGGATTCTTGTAAATTACATTATTATTATTATTTATTTTTTTCTATGTATTTGTCCTAAACCTTTGGCGTGGAACCTCTTTTTTTTTTAAACATAAATGTTTATTTATTTATTCTTTTTAGAAAAATACTTTATACAAATCTATCACTTAATGTAATTTTTCAGACCTTGCGCTGCTCTAGCCTCTGCCCTTGATCGTCATAGTAACGCAATGTTGTGCTTGTGTTATAAACCCCATAGTAGTAGAGCAGAAGATTTAATTTTAAAGAATTCAAAAATCAGTTTGTTATTCGATTTCAGTTTAAGTCACATATTGTTCAAATGTTATTGATAACAGTACTTTTAAGATTTTTGTTTCACAAACTATTAAAGTGAGATGAGTCAAACTAAACCTGCTTGGTTAAAGTATTAAAAAATGAATCAGTCGTCAATAAATACATGTCTACTCTGAAATATGAAGATGAATTATGACACAAACAGAATCAAACTTTTTTTTTAATGATGAATTTCTCTCCTAGGCTGCTCTGCCCTCAGTCCCCCGTGACACCAAGTTGTCCAAGCTGGATGTTCTGGTGCTGGCGACCAACTACATAGCCTACCTGACACAAACGCTGGACCAGGGTAGAACTCTGACCGAGCACAACTTGCCACCGAGACCAGGTGGTTACCTACACCCGGTTAAGGTAAAGCTGAGCTACAGTACAACTTTGATCTTACATGTTGACCCTGTTGAATTTTTTTCAGATTCCAATTTCCTACATACTGTTCGTATTGATAAAGATAAGCCTCAACTGATTTGTTATACAATAGAATCAATATATTAACATCGGAATTGAACTGAATTTGCCTAAAATGTGGTGGTTTGTGTCCAATTATATGGATGATTTTTTTTTTAAACACATTATGAGATAAGACAACGATATTGACAGAGATTTTAGAATTTATCTTGGTCAGTCCAATCTTCACAACAGGAGACAAAAATGACTAATATTTTTTTTTATTACAATTTGACAAACATGCTAACAGTGGTCTCAAAAATAACTAAAAATATATTAAATTATTCACTGAATACCTACAAAAACATTTGATGTTCCTTAAAAAAATCAAGAGGTTAGGTGCTATATTCTTAGACTAAAAAATAAAAATAAAAAATTGACATAGTTGACCATAAAAGTATTTTAGCAAAAGCAAAATTGACTAAATTCAGTTTATTTTTTGCTGCATATAAATGATCTACCAGATCAATGTAAAAAATACTGCTTTAAGTACCTAGGGATCATTCTGGACTTTTCCCTGACCTTCAAAATTCATGTTAAAAATATTATGAAAATAATCCAATTAAATTTGCACAACTTCAGATATATTAGAAAAATGTTCTTACTTCATATAATTTCCCCGCACATTACTATTTTACAAGCTGAAATCTTGCTAGTGACGTCATACTCAAACAGATTCACTCATGATATAAAAAGGCTCTCAAAATACTTGCCAGAAATTTTAAACCATCGCTGTCATATACTGAAAACTTTGACCATAGGTTTTCAAATATTGAATGTTGATTTCAAATAGACTCATGTTTTGGTCTTCCCCAAGCGGAAGGAAATAATGCTTAGAAACTGCAGCACTTTAAAATGTTGAAAGCGCTTGACTACTTGCACTTACAGTAGGTTGGCACTACTACTACTGAAGGATTTTCTTGTTGTTGTTGATTTGTTTTGGTTGTATGTCACCTGCCAAGAGACTATGAATGTAAATTAGTTGTACGCTAACTTCAACACACTTTCGCCATTGAAATACATTAGAGAGTGAAATAATAGTTTTTTTCAAATAATTCAAATTCTTAAAAAAAATGATCTGATATGTTTATATATATATATATATATATATATATATATATATATATTGAGGAAATATTGAGGGGAAAAGTACATAGATAAACCACAAGTATAACCACTGCATTAAAAAAGAAATAAATTGTTTTTAAATGTGTGAAATGAAAGAAAGCCAAAGCATATTCTCTATAAGAACTGCATCAAGTATATCTGCCTTTAGATAACATTGTTTTGATTGACACTGTCGGAACATTTAACAATAAGTTCATGATTGTGGCAGTGGTGTGCAACTACACTACGTTCCTAATACCTTTTCATTCTTTCTGATGTAACTTACTATGATATTCGGAGAAATCCTCATGATGATGAAGTATAATATCACAATAAAAGTACTTTTCATAAAGTCATTATTTCATACGTGCACAATTAATAAGGTGATATTGGATAAATAGTTTGTAATAAAATGTTTCTCTTTCCCCAGAAATGGCCAATGCGCTCCCTGCTCTACTGTGGCAGTGTAGGAGAGGTGTTTTCTGGAGTCCAAGCCAATCAGAGGCCTCCGTCTGGACAGGATGCATACATGCTTGATCGTACAATGGAAGCAGACAAGGAGTGTTAGGAACATACGGGACATCAAATCAAATGTCTGGACCTTTAAAAGGTTGCTTTTTTTCAAACATAGGAAAATGAATTTGACTCCACTTCTCTTAACATTGTAGTTATTGCTAACATAAGTCTCGAGGGAAACCACTACTTTCCAATGATGGACTTTGAAAATTTATCCAAGCATGTTTATATTTATTTCAATCAGGCCAACAGTAAGACTCTCTTAAGAAGCTAAACTTTTGATGATATGGAAATTCACTGCTCGTGTTAGTCTTAACTAAATGTGAAGTTGGCATTTTATTTTCTCATGGTGTTAATGATACGCTATGAAAATAACTATTATGATGTTGCCCATAATCCAAGTCCTGTGGCCTGTTACTTTAAATATTGGCTAACATCTTTTATGTTACGCTAAATGTCGCATCGAGGCACTGTTCTGAAACATTTTTAGAATTTGAGCAACCTTTCCTCCACGTACTTTCGAGTCATCTCAGAATCCAAAGTCAAAGTAATATGTACAGTCCATATATGGGCCATTTTTGTTAACTTTCATCAATAATCGTAACTAAAGACATTTGAATTGTTGGCAGTTGTTATTCAAAAGGTAAACATTTTTAATTAATATTTTCCAACTTTTAATGCTAAAAAGTCTTTACCATTATGTGTCCCAAATGAAATTTTATTGTTTGCAACAGTTTTCAGAAGATAATAATTTCATTTTTGGATCTATAGGATGTTTTGTCTATTGCTTAATTGTCTTTTCCATGAAAACTAACTCAAATACATCTTGTGTCTTCAGAATTACTTTTTAAGGGGGTTCGTCTTTTACACTCAATCTGTCTATACCATTAATGCCGCAGAGAGAGACAGACTCAATATGTTGTTGCAATACACCAGAGGGCTCTGTGAACTCAATTGTCAGAATGAGGCGGGCATTTTACATTCACTCAATAGAAAAATAGATGATTTTTAGCGACTGTATGTGTGAATTTGTGAAAGTGTCAGGACTATTGCATGTCTTAACCTTTATCACGGTTGTAAAAAGACAAGTATCAGTGGTTTGGTCTCATACTCTAACAACGGGCGCTACACACCTGCTTTGTTTTGACAATGGAAGGAGACAAAGACTCTTGTCACTTAGTGAATGCAGAAACGAAGGCAGCCCGAGCCACAAACAAGCAGTAAGTGAAGGTGACTTGGCGAATTCTGGAAAAACAGAATATGTCCATGGATTCCAGACTAATCCTCCAAATATGAAATGATGATTTCAAAATGCAAAGGGTGTCAAAATAAACTCTGCATGATTGTTGAATGGCAACTTGTATTAAGGTTAAAAGTATATGCTTCATATACTTTATGTTGGATTTCAAATGTGTTGTGGTGGTGTGTGTGTGTGTGTGGGGGGGGGGGGGGGGGGCTGTCCAAATACTTCTGCATTTAGCTCCGTTTATACAATATATCTACAGTTGTTTTCCAGCACACAACTGTGTATGCATAAAAACTCATAAAAATGCATAAAAATGACCTAATAGCAATAATCTTGGTTAGTGGTCAGCTGTGTGTTTGTTTATATTTGTGTTTGTGGATGCTCATTAAAAGAGGAGTTTGTAATTAAAAAAAACAAAACGTAATTTTTGTTACTAGTACTCAAACTATCAGTATGACCTGGCAGTTATACATGAGGAAAATGAAAAGGGGGGTTGGGGATCCCCCCTTTCTCCATTTTGTACTAATTGATTTTTAAGAAACCATCACACTTGAGGAAAAACAACCAATCAGAGACAGACAAGGGTGTGAGGCTGCATTCAATTCTTGCTAGCAGTTTTAAAACTGCAAACTCTGAAATTGTTATTTCAGAGGAGACATATGCACAATTATTTCACAATTTATAACAATTTCCATATGTTTCAGTAACAAGTCTGTGATGTGCTTTTATTAAAAATATTCAGAGGATCAAGAATAAAAGCACATTTACGGAGCATTTTTCTTGTCTTGTTGAAATAAAGTTTGACTTATTGGTACTCATTTTGGAATGTGTGTAATTTTGTTTGATTTTATTTGGTTTGTTTTTGATTTCGCTGTTCACCAGGGGCAGACTCAATATCAGGAATTTTGTGAGTTTCCCAACAGAAGGCTAACCTCCCCCACACCCATGGAGTGGATAGAGCGGGCGTTACTGTATTTCCTCTATTTCCATTTGCAGGTGCTGAAAAAGTATTTGACATAATTGTTAATCAGCTTTCATACATTTTGATGTTTTGCCCTAAAAAGTCACAAGCACAAATACTCGTCCCTTTGAGTGCCTGAAATTGAAGACTGTATAAAATGGGTTAAAAGTGCTATAATTTTATTACATATACTGTATTTAAATTAATACACTTCAATTATAGATGCTCGTCTAAAATCTTGCAGACATGATTATAATATGATAAACTATTGTTTGTCAAAGAAGTTAAATTGACCAATGCCTAAAATTTGAAAATCGGAATTTGTCACTTGTAAATTCTGATTTTAAGTGATAAGTAAAATCACTGAAATCACAAGGTTTTTTTTAAGTATAACTCAGATTTATATGAAGTATATAAAGGTACTTACAGTACTTAGTGTTATGTGTACTTAATATAAGTAGTCAAAACATCCTCTCTGTCCTCCCTCTTTGAGCTATTAGCCTGACAGGTAATAACACATTTTCACTGTTTAAGATTTAAACCAAAAGAAAACAGATTGTGTCTGACATTCTTTATGAATTTGCACTAATGATTTAGTATGTGCTTTTATGATTACACTCTTCTGGCACAAATAAGAGCAGCCAAGCATTGAAGTCCAAACCAGCTAATAAGTCATGTTGAAATGCAAGCGTGTTGGATTTCGAGCCCTATTCTCTCTCTTCCTTGCTCTCATTGTGGACCAGAGTCTGGACTGACTGAACTCATCTCCTCAGAACACGATGGGCTCCGATCCATGTACAACAGGCCAGCATTCAAGGCTACTTCCATAAATCTGTCGGGGAAGGGGGTGAGGCCTGGGGGACATCATCACCTATTTCCAGTATGTTGTGATGACTAATTTGGAGTGTCTGGAGTCTTGAATACTTAAAGGTGGAACCTGCGCACACTGTGGATTTGCATATAAATATATATAAAATCTAATAAAATAATAATAATTACAACAACAATAATAATAGTAATATTTATAATAACAATAATAATGTGTTTAGTTTTTTTTTTCTTTTTTTGGTCCGTCCCATTTTTCATAGAAATGCATTTTGAATGTTTATCACGTTTTTGAAAAAATTGGGGGTATAAAACACATTTTCAATGGGAGACAGGTCTGTACTGTTGGCAAGTACTTTTACTTCAAAGCCACGCTGTTTTGACTCATGCAAAGTGTGGCTTGACATTGCTTGCACTTTTATAGACTTTGCTAGACTTTTATAAATGGGGGGCAAGGATACTTCAGGGTATCCAAAGATTATGCCAAATAATTTGTTTCGTAAAAAAAAATAATAATAATTAAATCAAAGTCTCTAAATGTTGAAATATATTTATGTACATATTAAGCACACAAGAGATTTGTGCACATAATGTACTGTTTATTAACAATGTACAAAATGTACAAAAACATTAAAAGTCTATGAACAATTAACATCAGTGTTTAACATGAATGACATTTGCACACATACTCTTGTTTAGTATAATTCGTTTAAGGAACAAGTCATATTTGGCCCCCTTATTTTATTTTCCACACACACTATGAAAAACATAATTAATTTGTTACTCCTACTACTACTTTATTTACAGTCACATAATGTTATTAAATCCCCCCCTTTCTAGACTAAAAACAGCATATATAGTGTTAAGTATTCTTCAAGCTGTTTTGTGTGATGTTTAAATATCTTATTTTGAGATCTATGCTTTTAATATGGAAGGCCGCTCTGTACTTCTGTTTCCTGTTTTACGTCTCCGTTCGTCATTCAACTCATTCATTCATTTTTAGTTTGTGCAAAACAACGTTAACTTATTGATGTCCGTCCAAAACAATCTATCAGAACATAAAAATTATTTTAAACAGTCACTCACGTCTTACGGGGAACTAACCAGACATTGCCAAAAGGAAATTATTTTTCTTCAGACTCCTAGTGAGGTGAATTACAACATTTTGTGGCAAATAGCGCCAGCCACTGTGCAGGAGGTGCATAACAATTAGTAGGCGTCTGATTGAAAAAAAAAAAAAAAAAGTCTGGCAGACGGCATTGTGCCGTGATATGGCAGTCATTTGGCACCTGGGGGTCCAATCACATTTGACAACAATCTGAATCAAAAATTATTTGAAATGTGGACTGGTCAGACCACAGCATACTTTTTCCATCTTATATGAGCTCAGGCACAAGGAAGTCGGCGGCATTTTGGTGTTGTTGAGATATGTTTTTGTTTTGCATGGTAGAGTTTGAACTTGCATTTGTAGACTGTAATAGCTGGCAGCTAATAGACCTTTTACACAATGGTGGTGGTTTTGACTGAGGGATCGAAGGTCATGAACATTTAATGTTGGTATCTGTGCAGAGATTTCTCCAGATTCTCTTCTGTGTCCCACCATTTAGAATTTTACAATCAAAACATTCAATGTGAAAAAGTCATAAAAAATTACAAAACTATATAGTGGTGGTCCATTTGAGCACCTCCATCTGCAGACTGATGTCTTTAAAGTATGTGTTTTTTCCATCCATCCATCCCACTGAATCATGTTGAAGACAGCATGCGTCCAAAGCGTCTGCACCCTCATCCGCTCATGTTTGCAGATAATAACCACATTTTTACTATCCTTTGCTCATTATGGCCAGAACACTGATGGCAGGGTGGATTTATGGAGCTCTGTGGCCACACTCCCCATTTTGGCTGGACTCGTTGCTCCAAATGGCCAAAAGCAGTGGGAGAGGATAACAAGGAGGCTGACTGGGGAGAAGAAAAGAACAAGAAGGGAGGATACACTGGAGACTTGAGAGGGAAATGACTGAAATAGAATAAAGATGACAGACTAGTAATTCAACAGGTCAAAATAATAAAATAAAAAGGATGACACCATGAATGGGAACAGAAAAAGGAGGAAGTAACATTTAAAAATCAATTCATTATACTGTATATACAGTATATATATTTGTGCCGATTGGGTTAAAGACCCCCTTTTCTCTCAGTGCAGCGAGTTCATTCAGAGTGATCATGGACTTCTTGGCCGCATCTCTGATCGGTTAGTACCCTCCTTGTTTTGCCTGAAAGTCTGTCTGTGTGGTAGGTTTGCAGTGGTTTAACACTCTCTCCATTTCAATACTATTGATCGATCAGTGCTTTGCAAGATTTTTACCCGAACCGCTTCAAGCTTCCCCACAATTTTATCCCGGACCTGCCTGGTGTGTTCCTTGGGCTTCATGATGTTGATTGCGCCCCAATATTCTTTTGACAAATCTGAGACCATCACAGAGCAGGTACATTTATACTGAGACCAGATTGCACACAGATGGATTCTATTTATCATCATCATCAGTCATTTAGGTCAACATTGGATTATTCTTAAATCACCAGAACTTCTGGAATCAGTTGGCTGCACTGGGAGTATAGTAATAATTTCAATTTTAGTTACTTTTAACCAAGTAGTTTTAAGAGTGTACCAAACAAGATCATGATCATGATCAAACTCTTGTAAGTGTGTTAGCAGGCGAATATAAGCATTGTATCCAGAAATAACTACAGTACTAGTGATGAGTAATCAGACACGATAGGATATTGAGGATCTTAAAATCACTTTAATATCTCAATTCAAGTAAATAAAACTTAAAAATCGATTGTTACATACATCCAATGAAGAGTGAAACATGATTTAAAGTAGCCATCGAATCAACAAGTTACTTTTTTTTTGTATCACTCATCGTTCCTCCTCACTGACAAGAATATTGTTTAAACCTCAAAATCATTCATTCATGGCAAAATTTCACATATAAAACAAATGAGATGTTACAACAAAATAAAGGCACATCCAAAGCTGAGAAATCAGCTCGACATCGAGGATATTTTTTTTTGGAATGCATAAGTTAGAACTCTTGTGTGATGGGACACAAAGAACAATAAATATTGTTATGAACAATATTTATTTAAGGCAGAAATTACTAAGTGCCATGCTTTTCTTGCACAATTTTATTATTATTATTTTTTGTGCAGTATTTCCTGTAATTGAGTGTGAATCTTGTCCCGGTAGACAACGTCCAGTTTTTTTCACTAGGCTGATGACTTCACGTCAGCTTGGACTGAATATGAGTCATGTCTTCATTGTGCTTTAAGGGTTTTAACAGGGCATTAAGGAATCGTAATAATTAAATAAATAACAGCAAATGTCAGTGCTCAACTTTGCTTTCCTCACAGTGTGTAGCGGGATTTATCCATGTGTCATTAAGGTAACATTACAGGCACATACACTTCAAGTAATTTCAGGTACCATGAAGGATCAGCAAGAATGTAATCATAAAAAAATAAATCACCACATACACAAGATCTGTTCAAATAATTACATTTAAATGTGAATGCAGCAGCCTGAATGTGGGTTGAAGCACTGCGGAAAAAATTAAATAAAACAACACTGCTACATTCCCAATTCGGCCTGGTATTCACAATAACATCAAAAATCAAGGGTTATTGCATATAGAATTCCACATTTCTACTCTTGAAATGTGTAGAGGCTTAATATGAAATTATATATCTAAAAAAATACAAATGTGATCTAAAATAGATACTCTGTCTGTAGAAATCAAAACAAATAGGCAAGCATTATATTCTATATGCATTGGACAAATTGAGGTATTTGAGGACAAAACATTTGCGTGGCTTGAAACCATCCAGCAAGCTACCGTCCAATTCTTGTACAAAAACGAGACGTGCTAAGATGCTTCTCCTCTGCGCTTGGCTTTGCCCCCTTGATTGTCTGGACTGTGCTTTAGTTTCATCTTAACAGGTGAGCATGTAAGGCAACTAAGACACAGAGTCTTCGACTTTTCCGTACTTCACTTTCTCTTTTCAGACTTTAGTCTTGAAACAAACCCTTGGAAGCAATGTGACCAAACATGGAGTTTATCACGTCTTGATAAAACTCTCATTTCAGACAAAAACAATGGATGATTGACTTATTATGGGATGGGCAAGAATTCTTTGATTCCAAAAAAATTTATGTTGATAAAGCGACAGCAGAGATGATAATAATACCAATAATACCAATACCAATAATAATAATAATAATAAGACACAGAGACAGGACTACAATTCGTCACATACTGGCAATGAAAGTCTCCAACATTACAACACGTCTGAACAGGTTTTCATTTAGAGCCGCTGTGTTAAAAATAACCTGAAATCCGACTCCTCTTCCCATTCTCATAAAATGAGGATAACCGAGTGTGATTACCAAAAGAGGCACTTTGACCTTTAGAACCGGAGTTTGACACCTATGTTGTAGGTGAAGGAAATGCTGGCGTCTAAGCTCTGGAGAACTCAGTGCGGTGCTGTTATGGCGTGCATGTCTGTTATATTTAACCAGAAGTTTGAAGTGCAAAAGCTTCAGAAAAATATGGACTTTTTAATTGCAGACTTTCAGATTTCATTTGAGGGCATTTAGCAATTATAGGAGTTTGTATGCATCCATCCCAATTTTAATACGCCAAAAGCAATAGGATGAAATAAACATAAAACTTATTTGCCTTTAAAACAAAACAAAAAAACGTTGGTTGTATTCGTATTATGCTTCGGGTCATTGCCTGTAAAGTGCTGTCCGATGAGTTCTGAAGCATTTGCATCAGCATTTAGCTGAATATGAGCAGATAATATATTTGGCCGAAATACTTCAGAATTCATCCTGATGTTTTTGTCAGCAATAAATACAAAGTATATATATATATATATATATATATATATATATATATATATATATATATATATATATATGGAGTTAATATTAAAAATATGTACTGTACTGTAAAACATTTATTTGTGATATTGATTTGTGTTGAGGTCATTTTTCTGCTACTAGATGGCATAATTGAATTTGTAAAACATTGGTGACAGCTCAGTGCATTTTTCTTTTCATATTAAGAGTTCATCTAATCTTTAACATGATAACTTGTGAAATCTACAATTTTTTTTAAATTGTAAAATACAACTTGACCCCAGATTCCACAAATATATGCATTATTATTACATTTATTAATGCTAAATTTGGACATGGACGCGTCTGCTGCTGAATTCAAGCAACAAAACTTCAGAATAGGCATGGGCCAATCACCAGTATGACAGTTTACCGTAGGTTTAAAAAGTCGAGGTTTCAATAACTGCTGATACTTGATCTCACCAGTAACGAGCTCTTCTTCTTTCTTTCTTTCTTTTTTTTTGGGAGGAGACGTCTAAGCAGGGCACAATCTGATTGGCTGCTTACAGAGTTGAATAAATGAGCTGACTCTTTGAAGTTAATTGCCTACTTTTTTTCTTCTTCTTCGTGAGCAGAGAGGGGATGGGTGAGCAGTTACACACGGAGGAGGAAGGGAGCAAGACGAAGAGATACAGCAAATGTGAGGCCTTTTAGTGCTGATTAATGTGCATTGTCTTAAAAAAACTAAAACACGATGCCAGTGGGTACATATAAAACACACTAAAAATAGCTCACCAGTGATGGGACAATGTGACTTACAATTAAAACAGAGAATGTTAACATTTATTTATTTAAACTTAACATTGTACGTGTTTCTTCCAAACCAAATATTCTATATTTTATCTAAAAATACAATTGTGCTCAATTAAAAAAAAAGAAGAAGTTTTTATTTACCTTTTCATTTTAGAGCTACAGTATAATGTTAATACGGTGATACCACAATTATTTAATTTTTTCATTATCTAAAATCGGCCCATGCCTACTTCATAACTGTGAGGCAAGCATGTTAGCCACTTGCCTGCTACGAAAATATGGTGGTGCAAGATTGATTTCCAGGTCGCAGACTTAAGGACAGAGGTTTTAAATAAGACAAATGGGAGACTCTATTGCCAAGAAAGTTCCTCCCAGAACAGTTTCTTAAAAAAAAATAAAAAATTTAAGTGTTGGCTAAATATAGTAAATATTAACTCAGAATCTCTGCACTGACGTGTACATGCAGACTGACAGGTATGAAACATCCAACGACGTGCATCTACATTAGCAGCTAAACATCACTTATAGTAAACCAAGGTCAGGTAAGTACACTGCACAGCAGAAGAATGAAGGTTTTGTTTTGGTTCATTTGTCATTTTCTACTCTCATAATATTTCTCATGTCGACAGTTCTATATTCTCCAGATAAATAGAAAATGTGACATTTTTCAGCTTGCTGGCTGAAATCAGAACAGCTATGTGCACTCCTTTTACGAGACACACGGACCAATCAGAAAGGTCATTCCTTCCTGGGCACTGGCTGCAAGGTGCCTCTTTATAGTCCTTTTTTTTTTCCAAGATAAAAAATAGGTCAAAGTTAGACAGAACTCTCTCGCAACAGTTACCAGAGCACATTAATCTAAATTATTGCAATACCCCACCATGAGTTTTAGAGAGCCGTTTCCTCAACGCAGTGAGCGGTCAGCTTGCACGATGGCAGAGCCGCTCTGCTTTCCTCGTCTTCCGTCTGCACGCTGTCGCTCTCCATTTCTTTGTCCTCGGTGACCGTGTCCTCTTTGCAGTAAGCTGCCCCGTTTGCGCCTTTTTTGGCCCTCTCGTAAGGCTGCGCGTTGATTTCGCTGGACTGGTTGAGAAAGAAAAAGACTTGCTTTATTTTACTCAGAACTACTTACTAACTTGACAAAAAATATTTTCATCCTGTCTAGAGGTAACATAGTTTTTGTCCAGGTCAAGGTTATTTTAGTAACGAAATAACTAAAATTCCAAAAACATTTTCGTTAACGAAATAAAATAAAAACCAAAATGTTTTAAAAAAAGAAAGAAAGAAAACTAACTGAAACTACATTTTACGTTTACGAAACTAACTAAAACTAACTACAATAATAGCGCAAATGTCCTTTGTTTTAGTCTTTGGTAATTAATTTAATACATGAGCCTTTTGGGCTGACTTTGTGATTTTAAGTATATTGATTTTAATATTAACAGGAATAAGGACGTTTGAAAGTGTGTCACACAGAAGTGATGTCATGTAGCAGCAACTAATAGAAAAGCACTTTCAGATGATGTCACTCCTAGGCGACGATTTCACGTGCTTGACTTTCGGCTCCAAAGGCTCGGCTCGCCTGCTTTTTCATTTAACTCAGCTGAAATGCAGTACTAGGTAAGAAAAGTGTTACTTTTTTCATTTTACCAAGGTGTTTATTAAATATTGCATACAAGTAGAACACTTTTTTTTTTAACTAAAACTAATACTGAAACTAACTAAAACTAAGCATTTTTTAAATAACTAAAACAAATCAAAATTAACAGAAGTGAACTGAAAACTAATGAAAAATAACTACATTTAAAAAAATAAACTCAAAATGAAATAAAAACTAACTACAACAAAAATTCCAAAAGTATAATAACCCTGGTCCAGGTGTGTTGCATGAGTTTATATATCCATCCATCCATCCATTTTCTTAGCCGCTTTTCCTCACAAGGGTCGCGGGGGGTGCTGGAGCCTATCCCAGCTGGCTTCGGGCAGTAGGCGGGGTACACCCTGAACTGGTTGCCAGCCAATCGCAGGGCACACAGAGACGAACAACCACACTCACAATCACACCTAGGGACAATTTTGGAGTGTTCAATTAACCTGCCATGCATGTCTTTGGAATGTGGGAGGAAACCGGAGTACCCGGTGAAAACCCACGCAAGCACGGGGAGAACATGCAAACTCCACCCAGGAAGGCCGAAGCCCGGACTCGATCTCACGTCCTCTGCACTGGGAGGCGGACGTGCTAACCAGTGAGTTATATATATATATATATATATATATATATATATATATATATATATATATATATAAACAATAATTCAGCAGAACCACAATTCAAAAGCATACAAATTTATAAATGATTTCAGTGTCCACTGTGTGTTTTTCTTCCATTAACAGAGAGCTACAAACAATCATGTCCAGGTGTGTACCGACAGATGACATCATTCATACAAGACTATAAGACACTATTCAAAAGGATGGATTGGCGTGGTCACCTTTTGTGCTAGAGGAGTGATGCAGCAAAGCTTCTCTTTGTAGCGCTGAGGCAGAAAGAAAAGCAGATTCCCCAAGACTGGGTACACGGTTCCCGGGGTCAGTTGCTTCTCCTTCATTGGTCCTAAAGTCGGTAGATTTAGAGTTGATTTATATGAAGGAAAAAAATGGCTAAATTGAGTGAGTCTCACATAATCATGTATAATGTGATGAACACAAAGATATTTATTAACTCTTTGACTGCCAAAAACGTTAAATAACGTTTAGTAAAATCCTACGTAGGAGCGGCAAAGACGTTAAAAGACGTTCACCAAGCTTTTTTTTTTTTTTTTGGAAACGGGTGGAGGAAAGCCTTGGCCAGCTGTGCTGAAAGTATCAAGCAGATCTAGTTAGTATAATGACTATTTTTGGCCCCTAGATGGCAGCGATGACTCTCTTTGGACAAGATCGGGTAGGCGTCAGTAGTAGAAGACGTGAGGCGGAGCTAGAGTGTTGAGGGGACAATGGCTGAGAAAGCGAAAATGGTGACCGGTGGCAAGCAGCTCACGCTTGATCGTTTTTTTCAAAGAAGAGAAGCATCAACCAGTGCTAAAGATCACATTGATGACGACGATGATGATGATGGTGACTCCGAGGTTGACGCCGAAGTTGGAAGCGTTGACGCGGCGGCTATGATCACGTCATAAAGCCTCATCGGCTAGCGATGCTAACGCCAGAAAACGCGGAGCACAACCGAGCACTTCTGCACAGGCGGACGTTCAATCGGACGACGAAGAGTACCCCGAGTCCAATGCATATTCATCGGAGGAGTGGGTACAGTCTGATCACGGAGAAGACACTGGTTATGGACTACGATGCCACCATGAATGGAGTGGATAAGATGGATCAAAACATCTACCACCCGGTATAGGAACTGAAGGACATGAGGAAGCCAGACGCAACACCACCGTAATGTCACCGTATCATGATCCTGAGAGTAGACTTGATGGCAACATGGCCAAACACACACTGCAGTATATACTTGCTATTCCCAAGGGGAAAAAAGCCAGCAAAAAAGTGTAGCGTCTGCAATCGCAGTGAAACTAATCTGTTGTGCAAATCCTGCTGCGTCCCCTAGCACGCAGGGGAGTGTTACAAAAAGAAAAACTGTAGTTGAAACATCCACACAATTGTAAATAGTACCACGATTGCACACATTTGTAAATAGTTTGCCAAATTGTTTTGTCAAATTGTTACACTGTTGAATATAAATAAACTTATTTTGCTATCAAAAAACACTTTTTCATTGTTGGTGGTAGTGTTTTACAGAAGTAAAGCACTGTTTAGGTGTTCAGGGATGTGATTTGACCAAAGTGAAATTATCTGAAAATTTAGCCGGGGGTCTGGGGCCCCCCGGAGCTCATGGGTTTTCCGTGTTTTTAAGTACTTTCAATGCACTCACATGACAAAGAAATAGACAAAACAACAGCATAAATTTTCAATGTATATTGAACTATCCCATATAAAATGGCAGTTTTAGTCAACTCAAAATCAGTCACATTCAAAAACATTGGACTGCCTTTGCTTTTAAAATCACTGAGAATATCATCATATCTAACTAATGTGATTACTAAATTAACACATAAATAATGTTGAAGAGTTCAAATTTCATGAACAAATAATTGTATCATGACCAAATGAAAAGTAACTCATATTAGAGCATACCACAAATGTCTTTGTTATAGCAGAAGATGTTATCTGTCGGAGTCATGTGCATACACAATGAACTACTAAAAAAAAAAAAAAATCGGAATTTTTTTTTTGGGGGGGAGATAAAAAAAGCGGAATTCCGCGAATTAGCGGAAAAATCACATCCCTGGGTGTTTGTGGCATCATTCATGGAAAAAAAAAAGGTGTCAAATTCACTAGTCAATGAAATAATATCGTTTCACAAAAAGCTTGATTTCTCCGTATTTTGTTTCAAAACAGAGCATTTGGGTGAAACTAACCATTTTCTATTGTTGATTACTGAAAAACGGAATAAGGTAGAAACAAACTTCTTTCATTTGGTAGTATGTGTGTTTCCATAGTCCAAATACAAAATTTTCTGCGGACCTTGAAAGATCAGTCAAAATGCTTAAATCGGCTGGCACCCACGGCATCCCTTTTCTAAAAACGTCTGGCAGTCAAAGAGTTAAGGACTACAGATTCTGTTTTATGAAGTCTTACAATTAATTACGTGCTCAATGACTAAATACTTTTTCTAGTTGACTATAATCTAATAAAAGTAGAATTGAAGTCATTTAATTGATGAAGCCAATGATATTTTTTCAGCACTGTACAGCGGTGCCAAACATTTTTGCGCTAATGACCCTTTTCACAAAAATGCATATTTTGTTAAAGAAACTGATTAAAAATACAACTCACCATTACGCTGAATGAATGTAGAGTCACGTTGACTAATTGCTTCAACCACCAATAATGATTGACGCATTTAAAAAAGAATTTGGTCCCTCCCATTTTTCAGTTTCTTTTCAACGGGCAGCGTATTATACTTGGCTCTCAGCTCACTGATTGTGTTGCTCTACTCAGCTCAACTTTACTTACCGTATACAGCAGGGATGTAACGATAACAGCGATATTGTCGTTGTCATTTTATGATAATTAATAGCAGCACATATGTTTGAAAGGCCATTCCAGTTGTGCAGTTTTAGCACCCTCTGGTGGTTGATTTATTAGTGCAATTTAATATTTTGGCCACCTACTTATTAGACCCACGCTTATCACTAGATGAAAAGGAACCTAACACGTTTGAGTTTCGTCACAAATCGACTCGATTCACATGCATTAGCAAGTAAGTGCCTCAATTTTTGGTGTTATTATTGATTGTAGATCGTTTATGTACATTGAAGTTAAATATTATTATTGTTATTTCTACTATTTGAACTATATGTGTAATTATGACCTCAGCTAATTAATTTACATGCTAGTCTGATTATTGCTTCCATAGATAAAACTATGTTCTGTAGCAGTTACCACTCATACCAGCAAATATTATTTTAATATCTCTGTCAAAAAAACATGACTTTTCCCCCACTTCAACTGAACACAGGCCATGAAACTTTGTGCCACTGAGCCAATAGGAGCACATGACAATAAAATGACTAGCCAAGTGTATTACTTTCTCACTGCTGTTATGTACAAAAACACCTAAAAAAAATAAAAAAATAAACAATATCATGAGTTTTTATACACCAACCTCCCCACAATTACGTGACACTGATAATTATCATATTGTGAGTTTCATATCATAATAATTATATTGTGACGTTTGGATATCGTTGCATCCCTAGTATACAGTATAGCACTTTAGCAAGACCATAGCTATAGTAAAGTGCTGTACATAACAAAATAATCAAATAATAACAACAACAAAAAAAACTACTGAATCTTTTCTAAATATGTCTTAAAGTGCTCCATTTACATTGGCATTTAGCATACATGAGGGTGCAGAGTTTCATTCCCTCTTGTTGGCCATATTATATGAAGTTGTTAGCAGATGAGACAGAGGAGCAAAATGAATGTACCCAACAACCAACATTATATCAATTGGCAAGTGCATGCATCTGCTGAATTACAATCGCAAAAATACATCCCTGTATTTCCTAGACCATCGGGACAAGAGGAAATAATTAAAAGAAATACAAATTTGAACCAACTTTGACATCATGTATAATATATTTATTTACCTGTAAGCAGGCTGACGAGCAGTCCCACTACAACCACAGTAAAGGAATTGTGAGCACTGTACCACATGTAGGACAACGAATAAAGTGCGTCTACACCTGTTGGCCTGAAAGTCAGAATGGGAGTTTGCATTCTTTGTGACGCTCCATGCAAGAAGGTCAAGTTCTGTTTTTATAGGACTGTACCTTGTTTTGGCTGTAGTAGCATTGACCAGCGAGGTCATAACTGTCGTGGTCATGTTTACAAACGGGGGTGGCGTGACGGTACTGAGCGGGGACACGGTGCTTGAAACAGGCATTCGCATCACAAAACTGCCAATGCCAATCCAGAAGGCCATGGCGAGGCCAGCTGCTAATCCAACCAGTGCCCCCTGGGAATGTTGCATGAGAAAGACAGAAAAATTGAGTCTGCACATCATCGTAACATCATCGTCAGCCACCTTATTACTAGATGAATAAAAGTGCACACTTACAATAGAGTTTGCCCAAGGGAAGAACATTCCCAGGCAAAATAGGCCCAATAGAGGTCCGCCCACCATCCCAAAAATGCTTAAGGCTGCCTGAGGGTGGAGACAACAAACAAATTTACATGTACATGGACGTCTGTACAGTAAAACAAATCTTGACTCCTCATAGAGGATAAGAACACATGACTATGAGTACTATTGTAGTGAATGTGTTGCTGCACCATTCATGTTCAAATATCAGTTGCTTAAAACAGTAATTCTAAACCATAGACCCACTAGTGAGTCGCGCAGCTTTTGGGCTGCGTATTGTGATCAATTGAGGACAACAGAGCTGTTGCTGTTAAGGAAATGATCAGTTGCAATACAGCTTTCTGCCACTAGGTGGCAATAAGGGATCAGTCAGTTACTTCCTTGTACACAAGTTGAAAATGAATCCTAACAGTAAAAATAATGGATAAGTTAAAAAATAATAATAATAAATCAAAGACTATGACAAATTTCACCAAAAGGTAAAATATAATCATTAGTGTTTTTTTTTGATAATAAGCTTGACTTTCTTCTTGATGATCACATTGTATATCATTTTAGATTTGAAAATAAGTAGATTTGCTTAGTTATTGAATACAAACATAAAAGTCAAATCATAATATCATAATCATAATTTGTGAATGGGCCCCGTTTCACTTTGTACAGGAAAAGTTGGTCCTGTGGCGGAAAGGGCTGCATATGTGTTTCCAATTAGGTGTTAGCATTAGCATTAAGCTAGCGGACAAATGGCAAAATTTTATGCTTGTGTTAAACACACAATGAGAAATTCTCCTGAATTCTGTTTAGTTTGACAGTTAACCTCAACTGGGAGTGGCGTAAAACACATTGAAGCCTCTTTTATGAAGAACTGTTCACTATGTGACAAACTACAGCTTATTATGAACTAACTGTGTTGGGTTTACTGCCACCATAAAATCATCGTATCTCAAATTTGTGCTATGATTTATGATGGAAGCAGCCTGTCTCGTTTTATTGTGATTGGAGGTGCTTATGTACAATTACCTGACTTTGTGGTGTTTGATGGGTAATGATTGCTGAATTAGGAGGAAGCTAAATTTGAGTTGAGTTCATGAAGATTCATCCAATTGATTCACACAAGCCAAAGCTTTAAGGCAGGGGTGGCCAAGTTCGGTCCTCGAGAGCCACTATCCAGCCTGTTATCCATGTTTCTCTTCACTAACACACCTGATTCATGATCAGGATTGTTATCAGGCTTCTGCAAAGCGTGCTGATGAGCTGGACATTAGATTCAGCTGCGCTGAAGGAGGGATACATGGAAAACAGGCAGGATAGGTGCTCTCGAGGACCGAACTTGGCCACCCCTGCTTCAAGGCAATCTGCTATGCCATCAAGTGGACAAAAAATGTAAAACAGGCACGGTGGCTTTGGTGTGTGAACTTTTACTAGAACTGCCGTATGTTATTGAATGATGGCAGCTGTAATGATGGCCAGATGAAGCTTGCTGTTGAGTCAATCTAATAACCAGAAGCAGTAAAAATCTGCCTCTCAACAGTGAATATTTTTCATATTTCTGTGGTCCTCCATAGAAAAGGGACAAACAAACGAGTCAACTGGTCCAGACATGATAAAAGTTAAATGCAGGTATGACAGCACCTTAGGACTAGGTTGATAAAATCAAAAATCTAATCATCATAATCATGAGAAAAGTTTTGTTACCTGCAAAACAGATCCCATTATGGAGGCGAGGTAGGCCATGGCCAGACATATCAAGCCATAGGCTAGCGCTGTGGGAGACACAACGACAAATCATTATTTTTTATCAAAACAAAAGGCATAATTCTTCTTGTATTCACATAAAACAGACCACATTACCAAGTCCCTTGGATAGCAGTGTGGCTTTTGACTCTGTCATGTTGGGAAAATGTGGTTTAATTAGGTCCTCCATGGTTACTGTTGCTAGGGAGTTGAAGGCTGAAGAGATGGTGCTGGATGGCAGAAAGATAAGTCATTTAGATACCAGTGTTTTTGTTTTTATTTTACCTATCTTAGAAAAATAAACGTTTTATCTCCTGTTTTTCCAGTCTTCCCTTTGACCGTAATTCAGATTAAGAAGGCAGACACACTATCACATTTCGTTTTTCTGATCAGAAAAAGAGAGAGAAAGAAAATAGAAAGATAAATAGTACTTTGTTTTCATTTATTTTGTAAATGCTTTTTCCCATTAAATTAAAACAGAAATCAATTCAAAATGTCTAATATAGCCGTTAAGGATTTAAGAACACAACTTTAAGTGCAATATAAGTAAGAAACATTTTTATTTTATACATGGTGCAGGTATTAATGGTTTAAAGTTGTGTTTCTATAATCTAAACGGCTATGTTTGATATTTTGAGTTGAATGTTTTTCTTTTTTAATGCCCAAAAAACGTGTTGTAAAATAAATGAAAGCAAAGTTCTATTTATATTTTTTTCTTTTTAAATAATGAAAATACCTCAAAGTACAATTTAAGGCACATTCCCTTCCTTTAAACATGGAGAGTGAGAATTACAAAGTAGCATTAGTCTAGAGTAAAAAGAAAAAATAATTAAAGTGAGCCAGGTACCAGCTGTCAAACTAATTTACAGCTACCAGCCAGGCACTCGTTGGTAATGCTAACAGCTACCTGCTAGCCACTTACCTCGGAGACTTCTGCCGAATCATACAATGACGGTGTAATTAATTAATTATTATAATAATTAATTAGCGATTGAATATGATAGTGTTGTGTTGCTGTTCGTCTCAACTTTAACGTCAATCAAAACTATGACAAAGAACCTAAATGTCTAAATGGGAAGTCAAGCTAGTTATCCCGCCACGTTGTGGGCCAACTTCAAAGTAAAAGTCTACTAAGGCTATTTGCATTGCCGTCAATGTATTATTTGGTAAACTTTATTTTTATTTATTTTTTATATTTATTTTAAGTTAGCCTTAGCGTAGGCGGCGTGTTACGTTGAGTAGGTTTCAGCTTCCTTGACATGTCTGAATGGTGTCAAGAAAAGAGGCAGAAAAAAAATCCTCTAATTTGAGGACTAATTACACCCGAAGTTGCCAAAATGCTCCTATACATGCGACTTACCGTGATCCACAAGGATTTTCAACTTCCATAAATGTGGACTGATCATTTTGCTTTCGTGTGAATGCGCACAGTTTTTTTGTTGTTGTTTTTTCCCCACCAACCAATCCGCGGATCGTGCGCAATCCAAACCGTGGTGCCTGATCCGAACCAACCACGGATCAATGACGTTCCGTTGCACCGTAACAAATTAATGTAAAATAGTTAGCCTAAAAGATGTTTGTACTTTTGCGTTGCGCACTGGTTTCTTGGGTTGTCTACCTGAGCGCTCCACTGAAGAGACAGGCCACAAAGAGCCCTGCGAGGCCAGGCAGATCCTTGAATACGTCCATGACAAAGTATAACACCATCTGCCAAAAAGACACAAACAACAAATGAGGATGCTTCTTCGAATCGGCAGTTATGACTTTTGTATCCACTGATATGATAAACTATAACAAAATTCATGTTTACCTGATCATTTGTTTTGACATAGCCTTTATCTAGAGGACTGTCTTCTCCATAGCGAGCAAACATAACCAGTCCCATCAGACAACCTAAACAAAGGACGATCTGCTGGCATGGGAAAACAACATAGCACGACCTAGAACAGACAGTATGGGGGAGGACAAAATTATTTAAAAACATGAATACCATAAAAAAAAAACAACTGCACTTTAAGCAGCATGATACTCACATAATAGCCTCTTTCTCAGTACGGGAGCTGAGATATCTCTGGACTTGGGCCTGGTTGACCCCATACAGAGCAAGCATCAGGAAGACTCCACCCACACCTAATGTCCAGAAGGTGTGGCGCTCCAAAGGATCTGGATTTAGGCTAAAACGATAAGTCACTTGTGTTTAAAGGTTATTGGTAGTGAAATTGAATGGTAAGGTGCATCCCCATGCATTGTGTTTACTCACTCAAGTCCTGCAATGCGGCTGCCGTTCACTGCTTTCCTCCAGACCTCTGCAATCCCTCCTGCCTGATGTGCTCCTACAATGATAACCGCCAGCTGCCCTGCAAACATGACGACTGTCTGGAAAACATCGGTCCACATCACCGCCTTTAGGCCTCCCTTAGGGACACAAACATGATCAACATTATACCTTGAATAAATTTTAAACAATTTAAAGTGCGGCCAACAATTTGAGGAGTAATCAGGCCAAGTCAGGGATTAACCTTGTGTGTTTTGTTTTATTCTTTTGGCTTGGTGACAAAAAAAGAACATTCACTACAATTTATGGTGAAGAAACTAAAGTCAATAAAAACAGCTCTCACTTAGTGTTAACGAGTGTTTTTGTGCCAGTATCCATGTGGATGAACTGAAGTGTTGCTAATTGTGTGAATGCTTATGTTATTCAGATTCTTTATTTTACATATTATAGCCTTTTATTCCGCAATCTTTCAGTATTATACTACATCATTCATTGCAATTACATACCATGTCACACATTGTCACAGATTTATTCAAAGCAAAAATAGTCTAGTGGACTGGTGAGTGGGGTGCGTCAGTTAGTTGTGCGATTTGGAGCGCATTTTACTACAACTTCAATTTCATATAAATAAGCATTGTCTCATTATTTAACATCCATTGCATTTCATGTCATTTCATATTACATTAAGTTTTTTCTATATAATTCTGTTGGCGCATGGAGAGAGAGAGAGAGAGCATGATTCAAATCCCAGTTTAGACTGATTGCGGTTCAATTTGATATATTTATCATTCAACTACTATTAACTATTAGTAATTTTCACATAATTTATTTCAATATGCTTCATAAGCACTCCACATGCATGGGAATATTAGCATCCACACGCAATTTTCTCCAGAAATTGCACATTGTCTGGTGCTATCTTTAGTACTGTTACCAATTTGATTTTTCAAGCTTATTACTTTTTCTTTTTGTGCCCATTTAAATCAACACTCTCAATATTATGATTACTTTATTGTGGTCTTCATTTGAAGATAAGCAACAACTTGGTTATAAGTTTTACACTATAAATCTAAGTCACTAACATACTAACTTTCCAGAAAGCGCGAAAAAAATAAACAGACAGTATGTAAAATGAATATCAATAAGTTCTGTAAGAAAAATAAACAAGTGGATCCAACATGCGCATGCTTTCTTATTCAAACTACAAGAAATTCTGTAACATGCTAATTATATAACCAACTCTAGAAAAAATAATAATAGCAATAGCCATAATTAATAAAGCATATGCAATGAATGATGCCAATGAAATCCTGACTCACCAGAGCAGTATAGAGAGTGCACACAAGTCCCATGGCAAGCACTGCTCCCCATAAGTCGAAACCTGTGACTAAAAGCAAATATAGCAACACTGTTACCACCGCATTTACATATTCTGTCATCTTTGGTGGACATAATCCATTTCTTTCGCCCTTTGGTACTCATGAAATAACTTTCAGACAAACAAAGCATTTTACAAAAACAAGAAAATTAAAAACACGTTTAAAGTACATATGTATATACAGTCAATCATTTTACATTATCAATTGGACTGAATTGTATGCATAACTGTGTAAATGTACAGTACATGCTTTCAAATGCTGATTTTGATGTCTATTCTATGTGATCTTGGTCAAATCATATCATATATTATACATTCATTCAAAACTTTTTTTAAATTTTTTATCTTACCTGCATTAAGAGCCAAGGCTGGAGCATACAGGACCACCCCCATATAAATGACCTAAAGATGCAAGGTAAACATGTTAGCACATCAAGCTAAATTCACCATACTGCTTCATTTTTGAGTAGCATGACTGTATGCAAATAATCACATGCACTGAACAAGGACAGCCATTAAATTAGAGTACAGTTGATGATCTTTATAAGGTTAAGATTAATGTTTTACTGGACACTTTGTTAAACTTCAGTAGGACGGAATTTAAGTCATTATGTTTTTTTTCCCATCATAATGTTGTTCAGAAGCTGAAGTCTTTATTGTCATCATACAAAGAGATGTACAAAAAAAAGATAAATTCCTAAAAATAAATATGAAATATAAATTGAATATAAAAATATCCTTAAAACTAAAAAGAAGAAAATTACTGCACAGCATTCCGGCCAGTAAATGTCTATTGCACAGAGTGTGTTTAAGATATACTGGGGATTTAATGATTAACTCTGATTATATGCTGAATTAACACATAGCATCAATAAAACAATGTTGTCAAATGATTATACGGCAATAATAGTAACAACTAAATAGCTGATTAAAAAAACTGATTAGCCCAAATGGTTCGACGGATGTAAAATGTAAATTAAAAACAGGATTTTCTGATTCTTTAAAGCCTATAGTGAGACAAAGTGGATACAGTACTCATTATTTACTGTTCAACACACCCAAGACACCATTGCATTTGAAACTATACAAAATCAGAATTTGATACAGTGTGATAATTTATTTCCTCTTAAAATCTTACAGTTTAGATTGAAATAAATAATTAATATAACAAAACCAACTAATTGGGAAATATAAAGCCAAAGATACCATCTGAAAGATGAAGGTCACAGTCCCACATATACGGACTGTCTTGTTAAAGCGCAGCTCCAGATACTGTCGAGAGAGAGAGAGAGAGAGAGAGAGAGAGAGAGAGAGAGCACAAAGAAAAGGGAAAAATGCCTGTTACATATAATCTCAGAGTTATTTACGGTTATTGATAATTAAGCAAAGTTGTTGTTGTTTTTCGGGTCACAGTACACGACTGAGTAGAAAATGATTGATAAGGGTCCTTGAATTTGAGGAGAAAGGAAAAAATAAAAACTTTCAGAAAAGTCATTCAGCATTGCTGATTGTTAACACGTCAAGGATAAGACTGCTAAATGGACCGCTAAGAAAGCTGACCTCTGAGATTATCATGAGAAAACAAACAAGGGAAATAGGAGAAAGGTGCATTTTGAGGGGGAAAAACAAAGACAAGAGGGAAGATGACATTAGCATTGACTGTGTGATACTGTGTGATTCTACTTTTTATTTTCCTCACTGTAAATTACTATTTATAAAAAATATGCCATGAAAGAAATGCTGTTTTAATATTTTTCAACAAATATTGTACAACTACAAATACCGTAGGTGGTTTTGTTTTCAGCGCTGTATACCTCATATGCGCTGGAAAGTCGCAGCCTGTAGAAGACTGGTATAAAAACATGGGCTGGGATGAGGAGTCCTAAGAAGTACGAGCAGCCCAGGAACCAGTACTGTGTCCCGAACGTGTAAACTTCTGACGGCGCGCCCAGAATTGCCACAGCGGACTGGAAAGTGGCAAGCAGTGATAGAGATACAGGCAGCCAGCTCATTGAGCGGTCAGCCATCAAGAACTCCTGAAGTAAATACAAATATGACAAATTAGATTAAAAGATCAGCTTTTCTTAAATCTACAACAGTAAGCCCACCTGTGTTGTACGCTGGCGTCCACCAGAGAAGGCATAATACAAGCCGATTCCAGCTGACGCCACCAACAGCAACGCAAAAATGACATAGTCCACCGTGGTGAAGTGCATCTGGACTACTCCCCCCATGATGACTCCGGATGTAGGCCTGCTTTGGTGAGTCTGGGGACAGGAGGTGGTTGAATAGGCCTTTGGGGGTGGGGGTGGATCACAGTGTTAAAGACGGTACATCACCCATTGTGATACCCAGAGAGCTGGAGGAAGAGAAGCAAGAACAAGAAAAGAATGAGTGGCAACTCTCACTACCTGAGGCAAGAGTGAGAGAGTCGTTAAAGTCCCTGTAATGTCTAAAACATCAACGGGGGCATGTGGAGATTGGCTACACTTATATTTACAAGGTCATTCATGGTCTATTGCCCTCTTACACTGGTAACTTAATCCCAAAGAGAAGTGTTCATACTTACAGTTTGCGTTCAAATATCATTTTGCTGCTAACCATTCCATTTGCCTGCACTGAGTTCGGGAAAAAAGGCTTTCGTCTTTTCCACCTTCTACAAGGAACTAGGGCTGGGCAATAAATCAAATTAATTCAATACGTCGTCATTTTAAAAATCGAATCGTTGAAAATTTGCTAAATCGGGAAATCAAATTTTGTCTTCTGGATTATTAAAAGCTCTTGTTCTTATGTTATTTTACATTCAAATGTTTTTGTGAGTTGTAATTTTGCACGTGGCAGAATGCTGGATGGGTGGTTTACAAGACATGTTTACAATAGCTACCAACTACTTAATTGTGGCATTCAAGAACAAACTATGAATGTTAACTTTATGTTAAATCTAATTTAGAATTAGAATTAGAACATTTTTGCACAGGAATTATTTTGGAATAAACGAAACCTTTTAAATAAATGTTTGTTGGGTTTATTAGATTAAAATCGTAATCGTCCTGAATGACTGCAAAAATTGAGATTTTATTTTTTGACCATATCGCCCAGCCCTAAAAGGAACTTGCTGAAAAAGGGCTGGAAATGAACAGAATTTATCTCTCTGAATGACTTTAAATCCAGACTGAGAGCACTCCACACAGCCTCCCTAACTTGTAGCTGTTTTTAAATTGTGTTGAAACTGTAACTTTTTGTTGACATTTTATTTGTGTTGCAACTGTAATTTCTGCCGCCTTTTGGCCAGGACTCCCCTTGGAAAAGAGGCTTTTAATCTCAGTGGGACATTCATGGTTAGATAAAGGTTAACACATACGCACAAAAAGCTTCTCTGCTGATGACTTGGCAACTAGGCTGGGCAATAGCGCATGATTTTCAAGAGGGAAAACCCCAAAAGCAGTAGATCAGCCAAGCAGAGTGCCAGTGTTAGCACAGATTAGCTTTAGCTAACACAGTGTTCTGAATGTTACGTTCTGATAGACAGAGTTTGAATGATACTCACGAACATTAATTATATGAAGATTTCAGACATATAAACCCTTCTGTGTTAGTTAAAAAAAATGTAAAGTTAAAAAAAAGATATTATGATATGTATAAGTCAAAAGGCAAGTGGAGCGCATATGTTAGCACAGATTAGCCTTAGTTTATGTGCTAGTTTAAAAAATAATAATTGTAACGTTAAAAAAATAAAATAAATTAACACAGGTCGATTCTGGGACTGATTGTTTTATTATTAAAATCATTTAAAAAATATAATAAATGAATAACATATTGCTAATAATAATAGTAAGTTAAAGAGAAGGACAGTAGTGTAAATGGGAGTTGCTGTGAGCTAGCACTCTTGAACCCGAAGCCTTTGTCATGACCTGTAGTCCCCATTACTCTGAAAGGAAATATTATAACAAAGCAGGAAACTCAAATTCAACACCCATGTAATCTTTTTCCAATAAGATTGTTGCTTCATTTTAAAACAGACCGTTTTAAACAACGGCTTCGAGGAAATTCTGGTCCACCATCCGGCATCTAAGGAGAGGAAAGCAGTGTGCCATTAACACTGTGTATAGTGGAGATGGGGTGCTGTTGACCTCGACTCGGGACGTCGTGAATCGGTGGGAAGAATACTTCGAAGACCTCCTCAATTCCACCGACACACCTTCCTTTAAGGAAGCAGGGTCTGGGGACAATGAGGTGGGCTTCCCTATCTCTGGGGTCGAAGTCACTGAGGTGGTTGGAAAGCTTCTCGGTGGCAGGGCCCCGGGGGTGGATGAGATCAGCCCGGAGTTGCTAAAGGCTCTGGATGTTGTGGGGCTGTCGTGGTTGACACGTCTCTACAGCATCGCGTGGACATCGGGGACAGTGCCTCTGGATTGGCAGACTGGGGTGGTGGTCCCCCTTTTTAACTCTTTGATTGCCAGACGTTTTCAGAAAAGGGATGCCGTGGGTGCCAGCCGATTTAAGCATTTTGACTGATCTTTCAAGGTCCACAGAAAATTTTGTGTTTGGAAACACACATACTACCAAATGAAAGATTGAACTCTCATCTTTCATCAGAAAAAAAAGTTTGTTTCTACCTTATTCCGTTTTTCAGTAATCAACAATAGAAAATGGTTAGTTTCACCCAAATGCTCTGTTTTGAAACAAAAAACGGAGAAATCAAGCTTTTTGTGTAACAATATTATTTCATGCACTTTAGTGAATTTGACACCTTTTTTTTTTCCCATGAATGATGCCACAAACACTTAAACAGTGCTTTACTTCTGTAAAACACTACAACCAACAATGAAAAAGTGTTTTTTGATAGCAAAATACGTTTATTTACAGTGTAACAATTTGACAAAACAATTTGGCAAACTATTTACAAATGTGTGCAACCGTGGTACTATTTACAATTGTGTGGATGTTTCAAATACAGTTTTTCTTTTGTAACACTCCCCTGCGTGCAAGGCGACGCAGCAGGATTTGCACAACAGATTAGTTTCACTGCGATGGCCCCTTACCGTGCAGACGCTACACTTTCTTGCTGGCTTTTTTTTCCGGGGAATAGCAAGTATATACTGCAGTGTGTGTTTGGCCATGTTGCCATCAAGTCTACTCTCAGATCATGATACGGTGACGTTACGGTGGTGTTACGTCTGGCTTCCTCATGTCCTTCTGTTCCTATACCGGGTGGTAAGAGATGTTCTGATCCATCTTATCCACTCCATTCATGGTGGCATCGCAGTCCATAACCAGTGTCTTCTCCGTGATCAGACTGTACCCACTCCTCCGATGAATATGCATTGGACTCGTCGTCCGATTGAACGTCCGCCTGAGCGTGCTCGGTTGTGCTCCGCGTTTTCCGGCGTTAGCATCGCTAGCCGATGAGGCTTTATGACGTGATCATAGCCACCGCGTCAACGCTTCCAACTTCGGCATCAACCTCTGAGTCACCATCATCATCGTCATCAATGTGCTCTTCTTTAGCATTGGTCGATGCTTTTCGTCTTTGAAAAAAATGCTCAAGCGTGAGCTGCTTGCAACCGGTCGCCATTATGGCTTCCTCAGCCATTGTCTCCTCAACTCTCTAGCTCCGCCTCACGTCTTCTACTGACGCCTACCCAATCTTGTCCAAAGAGAGTCATCGCTGCCATCTAGGGGCCAAAAATAGTCATTATACTAACTAGATCTGCTTGATACTTTCAGCACAGCTGGCCAAGGCTTTCCTCCACCCGTTTCCAAAAAAAACCCAAAAAACTTGGTGAACGTCTTTGAACGTCTTTGGCGCTCCTCCGTAGGATTTTACTAAATGTTATTTAACGTTTTTGGCAGTCAAAGAGTTAAGAAGGGGGACCGGAGGGTGCGTTCCAACTTTAGAGGGATCACACTCCTCAGCCTCCCAGGTAAGGTCTATTCAGGGGTGCTGGAGAGGAGGGTCCGTCGGGAAGTCGAATCTCGGATTCAGGAGGAGCAGTGTGGTTTTCGTCCCGGCCGTGGAACAGTGGATCAGCTCTACACTTCTCAGCAGGGTCTTCGAGGATACGTGGGAGTTTGCCCAACCAGTCCACATGTGCTTTGTGGACTTGGAGAAGGCGTTTGAACGTGTCCCTCGGGGAGTCCTGTGGGGGGTGCTTCGGGAGTATGGGGTACCGGGCCCCCTGATACGGGCTATTCGGTCCCTGTACGACCGATGTTAGAGTTTGGTTTGCATTGCCGGCAGTACGTCGAATTTGTTTCCTGTGAGGGTTGGACTCCGCCATGGTTGCCCTTTGTCACCGATTCTGTTCATAACCTTTATGGACCGAATTTCTAGGCGTAGCCGAGGCGTTGAGGGGCCTCAACATTGCATCTTTGCTTTTTACAGATGATGTGGTGCTGTTGGCTTCTTCAAGCCGTGATCTCCAGCTCTCGCTGGCACTCAGCCACAGCCGAGTGTGAAGCGGTTGGGATGAAAATTAGCACCTCCAAATTTGAGACCATGGTCCTCAGTCGGAAAAGGTTGGAGTGCCCTCACCGGGTCGAGGATGAGATCCTGCCCCAAGTGGAGGAGTTCAAGTATCTTGGGGTCTTGTTCACGAGTGAGGGTAGGTTAGAGCGGGAGATCGACAGGCGGATCGGTGCAGCGTCTGCAGTGATGCGGACGCTGTATCGGTCCGTTGTGGTGAAGAAGGAGCTGAGCCGAAAGGCAAAGCTCTCAATTTACCGGTCGATCTACGTTCCTGCCCTCACCTATGGTCACAAGCTGTGGGTCGTGACCGAAAGAACAAGAACCCGGATACAAGCGGCCAAAATGAGTTTCCTCCGCAGGGTAGCCGGGCTCTCCCTTAGAAATAGGGTGGAGAAGCTCGGTCATCCGGGAGGGACTCAGTATCGAGCCGCTACTCCTCCGCGTTGAGAAGAACCAGTTGAGGTGGCTCAGGCATCTGGTTCGAATGCCTCCTGGACGCCTCCCTGGGGAGGTGTTCCGGGCATGTCCCACTGGCGGGAGGCCCCGGGGACGACCCAGGACACGCTGGAGAGACAACGTCTCTCGGCTGGCCTGGGAACGCCTCGGGATCCCGTCGGAGGAGCTGGCTGAAGTGGCTGGGGAGAGGGAAGTCTGGACTTCCCTGCTAAAAGCTGCTGCCCCCGCGACCCGACCCCGGATAAGCGGTAGAAGATGGATGGATGGATGATATGTATAAATCAAAAGGCAAGTGGAGCGCATGTGTTAGCACAGATTAGCCTTAGTTTATGTGCTAGTTTAAAATAAATAAATTGTAACGTTGAAAAAATAAAATAAATTAAAGATATGATGCTGCCACAGGTCGATTCTGGGACTGATTGTTTTCTTATTAAAATAATAAAAAATAAATGAATAACATATTGCTAATAATAATAGTAAGTTAAAGAGAAGGATAGTAGTGTAAATGGGAGTTGCTGTGAGCTAGCACTCTTGAACCCGAAGCCTTTGTCATGACCTGTAGTCGCCTTCTGAAAGGAAATATTATAACAAAGCAGGAAACTCAAATTCAACACCCATGTAATCTTTTTCCAATAAGATTGTTGCTTCATTTTAAAACAGACCGTTTTAAACAAATAAAACCTAATCCCACATTGTGTTTTTATAAAAAATCTAACCTCATTCTTTTCAGATTTCAGTGTGGAAACGCACCAGGGAGCATTGCTTTTATAGTGGCATGGGGAGTAAGTCTATTTGCACTCCCCTCACGCACTAACTTACTACATAAGAAGTCAGTAAATTCACGTGGTCAAATACAACCACAATCCCACACATATATAACACGTAATACACTTACAGTAAATTGTAAATAAAGGAAGAAAATAAACTATTTTCCAACTGGCTAATTTGACGATAATTTTTACGGACGTTAGCATTTGTAGGCCAATTAATCAGTCGGACCCTACAACTTATGTCAGTTTGGACAGCCATTCGCCCAAGTCATAAGAATGGAAGCAGTCTGACTGTCTATCATCACAGGGAACATATTAGAAGATGTTGACATGGAGGCAAGATATAAGTCTGGCATCGCTACCTTCACCCACAAATGAAATCTGCCTAATGTGGAACATCATGTGACCAACCCGGAAAACAGGTTAGCAGACTTCCTGTGCGCGCAGTGATGACTACGATAACTATGGGCTGACGACATGATGGTTAGAGGCCGAACTTGCTAAAATATATATATTTTCTTTCTTTCTTTCAATTTTTTTATTTTTATTTTTTAAATCGCTGCTATCTATGGACAAAAGTGAAATACATGTACAGTATATAATTTATGTAAACATAAACAAGCTTGGGTAGCTCTTGAATATCTTCCGTGTAATAAAGAACTAAACTATTAATAACCTTACTGGTGCTCTGTTCCGGGGTCTCTTGCCATAGTGTGACCCAAACCGAAAGGAAGTGTTTCAAATGCAAAAGCAAAAGTTGGTCGCCTGTAACCCCCATTCACATTTTGTCAAATTCCTTCCCAGAGAAAAGTTAATGGGGAAAAAAAAGCCAAACACTGAGATGTTTTAAAAATATATAACAAGTCAAACCCCAAACCAGAGATCTGCAATTTCCACATGGGATTGAGTACTTTAAAATACAACTTTTTTTTTTAAATAGTTAAAACTTAAGGGAAATTTTGGGGGGACACAAAACTGCTTACATTCCTGTTTAAAGGTCTTCTTTACCAGGCAACTAGTGTTCAGCCAGTTACTCCACATGCAATCATCACATGCTAGCAACTGCAAATGTCACACAAAGTGACTACTTCATCTGAAGGTGATACAATCTAGATTATCTACCTTTTTTTTTTTAGCATGCTCACCTAGATGTCCAGATGGCAAAACTAGGAGGTGTTGCGTGGTCGCTAAGAAAACATTATTTGCTTTAGTTCTCAAAATTTTCCATTTAAAAAAACTACTTTGTATTAAATATAAGAGATGTCTACCCTAAACTGACCTAACCCAAACAGTTCACTGTGTCTGCATGTATTGGTTTGGTACAAACCTACAAAGTGAGCAAAGTGAACCAGGGGGGCACCTTCTCACCCAAAGTCAGCTGTGATGGGCTCCAGCTCAAGCCTCACCTTCAACCATACTGAGAAAAATTGGTATAGAAAATGGCATGAAAATGGTCGGATAAATACTTACAGTCAGTCCTAAATGACATTTGACAATGAAAACTACAATAAAAGGCAAACTTCCTTAATCATGAATAAAGCCATTCCAGTCATGGCTGATTTGGACACTTGGACAGCTCAAGTGTGAAAACATTTTACACACACTACATTAGACCATAACTTAGATTACTTATGTGCGTCTCCCCACAAAACATTACACGAAGGTCACGCAACAGCGCAGGGTTTCTGAGCAACACAGGGAAAATGGCTATACATTATTAGATGGAGCTGAACAAGTACTGCTAAGTGTGTATTTCATTGATACTCACTCAAAGCAGGTGAGTTCCTGTGTAAAATGTGCCATCCACCATTAGAAAAAATGTGATGCATGCGACCCAAAAGAAATAACCAATTTAGGACTTTTATTTTGAAATACATTTAAAGGCAGCAGTTTGTATCATCCATAAGACAGTCAAGAACCCATGGGAGAAGCTATCACTTTCTCACAACTGTGTGAAAATAAAAAGTTACCCTTTTAGCAACTGGTAGACCCTATATGAAGTGGTCATATTTGGACATCATGTGGTATGACCTGAAAAAAACAACAACTATTTTTTTCCCCTACAAATATGCATTATTTTCATTATAATTTTATGTGTGGCTACTGGCTAGCTAGCTTGTTTTGTTTAGATGGCTAATTGTTAGCCTCATAACTTAATGTGGTCGACTAACTATAATCTGGTGTGACCATTGTAGAAAGCTTTCTGTGATAGATGTATGCACTAAATTATAGATGTCTTGTCTTGTTGAATTGTAGATAAAAGCCAGGTCCAGAAAGCAAAAATCCTGCCACAGTTGGGCTTTAGCCCCTGATGCTAGCTAGCTAGCTAACTCCCTATCAGATAAACGAGCACCATGGGAGCTAGCTAAGAGCTAGCTAGCTAGCACCTGAGTCTAAAGCCAAACTGTGGCAGGGTTTTTACTTTCTACCTAGATTTGCCACCGCTGGATAAAAGTAAATAATAATAATTAGTGATCGGTTGAGCAGCACCGATGCGTTCTCGCATCCATCAAGCTCACAGACCAAACCCCGTGTCGGTGCGCGTAGCACTTTGAGAAAGTCCCATGACCGATACAGCCGCTGTATTGCTGATTTTTACTGTTACTAAGGTGCGGCGCTTCAGAAGGAAGCACATCTATCAGTGGGCTGCATTACTAATGAATCCAACATCATTTGAAGTTCAATTATTCCCTTCAAGTCAGTGTGATAGCAATCCCGAAAGCAGAATGAGGATTCCACTGTGTGGGGCCATTTTGATGCCATATTGGCAAATATTTTTGCGTTTCAGGATTTCACTTTTCGTATTTTCTAGAAGATGATCCTCTCCCTAGCAACTGGCAAGTACTGTGGCCATTTAGCTCATACTGTGCTCATGTGAGTCACTGCTCATGTTACCTGTTTTGAGTGTGGGTTTGATCCCCGAGTGCTAAACTGTAAATGCCATGTATTTCATTTATGCACTTAATTTTATTAACGCTAAATTGTTTATGCATTGGGTTTTATTTATGTAGTTAATTTATTAGTTTTTTTTTTTTCATTTTGGAAACTAAACTTCCATGCATTGGATTATACTTGAATTATGGACCCTCGTCATGTTTTTTTACTCAGATTTTCACATTGACACATTATTTTTGACTGTATCTAAAAATATGATTTTTTTATTTTATTTAAATGAAGAAATTAATGGATTTGAAATTACAAAGCGCTATACAGTATAAGCTCAGTCCATTTACCATTTAACTAAAGCTTTTGCTTCTGCCTACACCCTTTCGGTTATATATTTATGTATGGAATTTGTTTTTGTTTTTGTTTTTGACCATGTTAAAAAAAATTATTGACAATGAACCGAATTAAATTTTCATTCATTCATTCATTCAACATATTGTAATGCGTCATCAAATCAGTGTCAGTTGAGTCTGTCAACTAGGTTGCCTGTAGGGATTTTTAAGGTCCAACAGGTCTCAGTATTCAGTGACACAGTATTGACACAGTATCAATACAGGAGGCTTTGCAAATGTGTCGAAACGGTTCGTGACACTTCATCAACCCGCCATCACTAAAATAAATAGAATAAATATTTTCTGTGTTTCTACAATGAATTAACACTGCAGGGTATGGTCAAATCCTTATCCGTCAATGATCCACATACAGTATTTATTTGTGAGTTATATTGTTTTGTACTAAGCACTTAAAATAAATTAAATTCCAGTGGTACGTTAAAAGTCGAATTGGAAGCCAAACTTCTTCTTCTTTTTTTAATAGAAAAATACACATTAAAACATTACAGCTCAATGAGCTTAGTTCCCAATCCCAGGTTCCTGGCCAGAAAACTCCTTCCTTTTGTTACATTAAGTTTCAATTTTATTTGTACACTTGTCTGACAGTTAAGAATGCCTCCCTCTATTCTTCCTTTAGCGCTATGCCTATGACACATTATCAATCGGACAAGTAAATAATTTTAAGTAATAATTAGTAGTAATCAAGTAATAATTTTATTGTAGTTTTATAGAGTTTTTTTGCGTGTTATTCAGGGTTAAGGAAGTTCTTTTTACACACCTTGACTGATTACTATATTTCATTGGACATGGAAAAACTGGAGGTCAACCAATGACAAGTTACATTTGCCACACTGCACACACACGCTTACACAAGTGACTGTCTTCTTCGTAAATAGGTCTCACTTTTGTTTGTCTCTCTGTGACACAGACTGCCGATAATTTGAACAAACATTAAACCTTGAGTTGAACCCTGGACAAAGTGATAATACATCAGACACACACAGCTCATAAAGATGGGCAAAATACAGACACAGTCAATGGTAAGTGTTATTTCAACTATTTTTGCAAACTCTACAGCACTGCAAAAGGATAATAAACAAGACATGACTAGTCACACATTGGCATTTATGACTACTGTTGAGACTGTACTTAAACGAAAATAGTCCTTGGTGAAGCCTTGTGACTTATTATTGTACAGAAGAGGTGATAATACTAACAGCAGATAGCAAGGGAGGACATAATGTTTCACTAGGGCTCACAAACTTTCACAAAAACTTTCACCTCATTAAGGAATCAGATAATTTGTTTAATGATATTCAAAACACCTGATTCAAAGCAGCTGTGTTTACATACACAATCAGCATAACCTGCTCTCCAAATAAAATGCATTTTTATAAAAATAATTTAAAACCTTAAAACCTGCCTTTATATCATGTGACACACCATCAACGGATGAAGAATTACAGCACACTTGACAGCCCGTTTTTTTTGCTTTGTGGCAATTAGCCGGTTTTGAGCGCTAGTTCCTGTCTCATGCAAAAGACCCATTCCTCACCCAGGCTCCCTCACTACTGGGCCAATGCAGAGTATGTATTTCATTACCATGAGAACCAAAGGCAGAAAAAAAGGTTTTGCGGCGAGGCGAGTGTGCCATACTTAGCCCATAGTGTGAATTTAAAAAAGCAAGCACCCATACAGAATTTTACTTGTAGGGTCAGCACTTCATCACCAATCCACAAAATTAGATATGTCAATTGTGTAATGCATTAATGCATGCAGGGGACAAATCAACAAACACAAATCATCCCCACTCATCGCCACATAAACAACTTTGCCAAACTTTCAAGTAGATGCCAATTATCAGAAGCTTAGATGACAGTGCTTCCCACCATTACTTGAAAATTGCAGATTTTCACACACCATAGTTTTCACGTAATGGATGGGGAAACGAGGTCACTCCAGCAACCCAACAATATCTACACAAGCAATTTTACAACAGGAGGCAAAAGTCCTACTGGAATGTCACAAATGCTCGTCAGTTATTCAAGCTGCAATTTAGCGAGACTGGATGAGCAGCAGTGACTATTTGTTCAATACTTGACCCCCCAAAAAAGTGACCACACGTAATGGGTTAAATCCAAGGACAAATGGCTACATAAAACGCGTCCATGTTTTGCAAGCGTTAACGACGCGTCCAATGACGTTATTTCTAAGCGACAATAAGAGAACTACATTACCCAAATGACTGTAATGTGCCAAAAGACCAAAGACGGATGTTACCATTGGCTAATTAATCCGCACGCGCTCGTCGTGCCGTTCATTATGCTTCAGACCAGTATAAGCGTGTTGGTAGTCCCATGTTATCGTTATTTACTTATTTATTTTATTAACTGCGCGAATTTAATGTGACGAATAGTGGAGAATGTAAATAGAATGTACAATAAAGAAACAGCAGCCAAACAATTTGACAGCGCGACAACGTGGTACTGTCGCCAACTCGTCGCAAATTTTGCTAAACTGCAGCGCATGGCACGACACAAATTAACCCCCCGGTCTTTAACGGCCAACAACTGTAAATTAAACTACTTTAATAATTCAATTAGATTTACTTACCTTCCTGAGTTGGTAAAATACGGTTCTACGTCAAGGTCTGGTCTAGTAGGTTAGTGCAATCGGACGTTATTGGAGTGGACCGCCCATTCTCCTTGACGCGCTGGATGTTGCGTTCACTTACACTTAGTAAACTAGCATTTCAAGAAAAATGTTTTTGGTCATTTGTATTGCTCAGTATTCTGTCGTGTTTCCGATTAACCTTCCCATTTGGTTCATCACGACAGTGCATTAAATGTCTCCGTAACCGTAGGCATAATTATACGTGGCAGGTTAGCGAAACACTGCGGAAAATGGCAATACTTTACGATAATAGATTTAGAACGAGATTCATTTGCTCGTTCCGAAAGTATTTACAGATAGTACGGCCGTTTACTAACACGTCCGTCATCATTGCGAGTGCTGCAATTTGACGGCAACATGTCGTGACCACGGTGGACACGATATGTTTAGTACCTCATACAGCAAGAGGCAAGTCCAAGATGACACCGCGTTATCGCTCACCCTTTCCTCTTACCTGGACTTCCATTTGGGTTCAGTTTGACCGGAGCATCTTTTTACAAAAGCGCCCACCTCTAGTTAACGTGCATTTTCCAGCAGCTGCACCACGGGTTGCCACTTGCAGCCCCCTCAAGCTGATGACGCATGGCTCCCCAATAATCGTCTGTGACACCACTTACTGTACTACCTGTACATCGAGGACAGAACACGACTACAATTTCGCCCTGTTTAATGGTAACAAAGAAGCCAATCAATTCAATTTTATTAGGTCATTGTAAAGGTTTCAAAACTACACTTCATTGTCTCATTTATCATCAAAGCAGTCTTGCTATCTATGAATGGGCTGCGCGTTGACCGATGCCCTTCAATGAATGTACAACAACCCAACTAACTTACCAAAATTAGGCTCATTCACCCTTATATACAGTACAATATATTACAAGTCAATAGATGCACCACTTCTAGGGAGAACAGCTCCCACTAGTGGCACATCCTTTCAAATACAAGCACATACAATAGCAAAATGGAAAAGACTCGCTCATTTTGTTATTTGTCCCTCAATATGTTATCATCCTTTAGGTTGCTGATGAATGTCCATCTTGTGTATTTTTCCTCAGTTCTGTTTCCTGATGATGGTGTTAATGTCTGTGCCACGAAATCCAGGGTTTCCAAGGTCCTTGAGGAGCCCCGCCTTGTCCCTGGCAGCATGACGGGCCACTGATAGCTTGAAAGGCATCAGGAAGTTGTTGACTTCCCGGAAGGCCTTGCCAACCGAGTAAACCTCATGAATCAAGTCCTCCAAGCAGATGATGCCATGTTTACCTACGAATCAAGGTCAAAGTCAGTTTATATTGGCACACTAGGTACTGGTGTCAAATTCTTTTCAGATTTGAAGTTAAGAAAACTTACCCATTCGTTCTTCAATGAAGGTGTTATCTGTTAGCGGAACCGCCTTTGTCCTCACCTTTGTCTGTCCCCTCTTCAGAATGAGCTCACGCACAGACTTTAAATTTGGATATCTATTTGGTTAACAGGAAGTTGTTGATGATGCGAAAATAACCCACACAATTAATGAATTGCAGTGACTCAACACTCACCCCCAGGCCACATAGGGCTCAACCATCTTCAACATGGTGAGAGAGGTCTTGCCGATTCTGACAAAAGCACCGCTGAAGATTTTTCTCAGCCTCAACATCTGGATAACCTTAATCACTTTCGGACTGACACCTTTAATTCTAAAATTAAAATAGTAGAACATTGTGCTGCCTTAAATCAGTGTTAAGGTGAAACAACTTTTAATTTTGAATTGTCATACTTACTCTCTAATGCGGACTGCAAAGGCTAATTTATACTTTGCAGGAGGCATCGGGGCGGGCGGCCTCTCTGTGAATCGACGTATGCGAGTATCATCGCGATGTTTCTTATGGCTGTCCTTCAAAAAGTCTTCCAAGCGCTTGAACTTTAACGGTGCACCTTTACAGACCTGAAGCAAAATAAAAACACAAAGTGTTAGTGCCTGTATAAATGATCAAACATGATCAGTTATCACCATTATCTAACTGTGGATACTAAATATAATTTAAAATACACCTAACCAGGATACATACAGTGGTGTGGTGTCTTTAAGAACACTGAAGCTTGCAAAGCGGCTTGACCAAACGGCTGCCACGCATTCCGTGGTGGTACCGCCGCACTGGAGCCCAACCGATTAATCAGATGGCAGATTTAATCTGTCAAATTTATCAACGCTTTTATTTTCTTTCTTTTGTTCCTACACTTCACAGCAAAAGACAAAAATAACGAAATTCTTACATTCCCGACGCAAAAAAAGGTTACTTTTCCCATTGCTGCTCCTTGTTTTTAAAGATAAACAAATACTAAAAACTAAGTATTGTAAAACAGTTGTTCTGCCTGTAAGTCATATCTTTATTGTTGTAAGCGTTAAGGGAACAAATGAAGCTATCTTGTATGGCGGACCATATCTAATAAATAATGACAGAGCATCCGAGCACAAAATAAATGTGAGAGCACATTTTTATTTATTGATTGATATTTGATTCTATTTATATATTTATTTCAACATTTATTTTTATATTTATTTTTTGAATCTCGTTTTTTATTTTATTTATTTATGGAGATGTATATATATATATATATATATATATATATATATATATAGTTATTTTTTATCTCCATTTATATTTATTTTTTTGTAATTATTCTTGAATTAAATTTTTTAGATCCATTTTTATTTTCACTTTTAGTCATTTATTTATTTTTAATTTTGGTTTTCCATAATCTTATGCGTTCTACATTTTTTAATTGATCAGCTGATTAATGGGTTATCGAAATTTTATTCTGCAAAAAATATCAGAATCTGCATTGGCCTTAAGAAAATTCCTTATTGATCCGGCCCTTTCTCTTAGCGCATACACAATGAATGGGTTCGCAATGCATTCTGCTAAGTGCAGTAAAAATAAAAAATAAAAAATAAAAAATAAAAAAATAAAAAAACTGCGTTGTGGGGTGTGACTTCATAAATGTGTTTCTGGGAGAATGGTAAAAAAACTAATAAAAAATCCCATAAAGAAACTTCTAAACCTAATTGAAAGTCTTCCCAGAAGCGCAGAAGCTGTTCATCATCATATTAAACCAAATAGTTTTGGCAATATAGTGTATGTTTCTTGTCAAACACAACATGAAGCAATCATGTTTGTCCTAGATTTATTTTGGCTGATGGATCATTTGATGTATCGTGGTGGCTATTAAGCCAAATATATATATATTTTTTTTTACACATGCTTTTTACTTCCGTCAATTCCCATCAATGGCTGCCCACCTTTCGGCAAGTGCACAACGATGCGAAGTGTAAAACAAAAATACACACACTGAGCACAGACTGACGCAGGTTTATGTCCGTTGACGGTTCTTCTCATTCCATGTATTTTTGCAAGGCTTCGTGTCATAAAGCATTCACCGAAAATACGGAAGCACTCAGCGCAAGGTGGGCATCGTCATTGACGGCAATTGACTCAAGTGCCCACTTCTGCTTTTTACTAAAGTTAAGGTCCCGTGTAAACACAATCAGTGAAATATTAAACTCAACTTTCTTTATTATTAAATAACAAAAAAAATATGTGCGCACAGCTGTGCTTGTGTGACGTTTTGTGGAGGTGACGTCAAGAGAAAGAAGTTCGCTCTGATGGAACAGTATTCGGCTTGTTTGTAAATGTGCTTAAAAACACACTTATGCAATTTAGTGTATTGTGGATGATGCAGTGTTTTTTTTCCTACATGGGGGCCTTCGTCAGGTATGTCCCAAAGGAAGGCCCAGGTGCCAAAAGCACCGTCTACCACTTGTCTACAATGTAGATTAGTTAGCACCTTGATTGTATGGATTTAACAGAGTGTTATCAGCACGATTACGAAGCCAAAATCAAATGACATACTCACCTTTCTCTTTTCAAGAAGTGCCTGCTTAGCTTGTGTGGCTTTAATGGCCTGATACGCTTTCCTCTTTTTCAAAAGATACTCTGGGACCAACTTGATCACTTTCTGTGATCTGAGAGAAGAAGGGGGAAAGAGACCGAGAAATAAATACATGTAATCACTTAAATTCTTAAAATATTCACTGGCTAGCATTTGATTCATTGTTTCAAAACTGTCAAAGTAAGAAACACATATTTGATTTCCTATACAGTGCTGTACTATCAACGTAGCTTTACGTTGCTTGGCTACCAGAGTAGCCCAAGTATTATCACCTAATTCTTTCCGACTAACAACTACATTTCAAACCACATTCTAGCAGTTACTGTACATTACACACGCTGACATTTCGCCCAAAATGGGAAGGCGTCCAAACATGTGAAGTCATGAATTCAAAACTTATTTTCTAACAAAGCAATGTTCGAAATACAAACAGTAACATGTACAGAGGAGTCATATCAATCAAAGCAAGTCAAACCAACACTATGATATGAACAAACAGAAGCAGATGGTCTACGATGTAAACAAACTCAATACGTACTCTGATTCTGCCATGTTGAAAACCTTTAACGAATTCGAGCCACTCTTCTTCTACGGCTTTCTTCTTTCTCGACTCGTTTTTGGGCAGGTCGCAAGGAAGGAGAGGCAATATCGCCCTCTAGGCTATCGGAGTAAAAGTAAAATCAAAAAAAGGGGGAGCACGTGAAGACCGGTGAGGGGTAGTAATGCACATGTCGTGCCTAGTCTATCGGAAATTGAAGAAGAAGAAGAAGAAGAAGAAGAAGAAGAAGAAGAAGAAGAAGAAGAAGAAGAAGAAGAAGAAGAAGAAGAAGAAGAAGAAGAAGAAGAAGAAGAAGAAGAAGAAGAAGAAGAAGAAATAAAAAATAAAAAATAGTATAAAATAGTCGATGTAGTCGCACACGGTCAGCGGGAGCCAGCGTATCCAAATTGATGCCGAGCATCGAGCAGACGTGGCAAATTTTTGAAAGTAACTGATTTAGTCTTTGCTCTTTAATAGGAATATTTTTTCTTTCATTCGATCTACTGCTAATTTTGTTTGAAAACGTTATCTTAAATTACAGACGATGAAGCATATTTCTCCTCAGCTGTGTCTGGCTGAATGAAGTTATGATGGTTCCCGCTAACATAGGTCTTTTTGTGGTTTAAATTAACTAAGTGGTACAAACGTTATATCCTCGTTGGGAACATCAATGCTAATTTTATCAGTGCATTAGACTGTTGAAAAAGAACGAATAATAAAGGCTTTTATTTCAGTATTTCGTTACAGAATTCACACAACGCTAACTCGACACTTGTATACGGAGCAACACGGGGAAAAAAACATCTCTGCATTCCCTTGCAGAAACGTTCCGCTTGTTTTTCTTTTCTTTTTTTAGCGATGGAATGCAACATTGAATGAGCATTTCTGTACTTCCGGGTCAGCGTCAGTACGTGGGAGATTGCTTCAATGGCTTGAAACTTCTTGCCATCAAGAAATAAACCTCTCAGTGTTTTTTTTATGTCGTAACATTTTGCCAATTTCAAAGTTACACTCAATTGCACTCTCACGGGCGCTCCACCTTTGATGCGTTTACCCGGAATTACATAAACGTGCATTAAAAATGTTTGCAAAACTTTGCGGTATGGAGAGGGAACATCGTCTGACTTTAAAGTCACTGTCCGGAGTTTTGATCATTTCTGTTTGTAATCAAACAGTTTCTGTTTGTAAACAAACCATTCAAAACGGACGGTTCAACCCATACGAGCTCAACGTTCACGCCCCTTGCCTCTGACCGGCCGCGAGTGAGTGACGAGGTATCTTGCAAATGGTCACATTATTGATCCGTGACTGTGCACCGGCGATCACCGACAGGGATAATAGTTCAAAACGACTTAACCTAGCGTGGCGCTAAATCAGCAAGCTAACATTTTCTTTTCTGTTTGGAACTTACCTGTCGAATAGTAAGCAGGCCAGCAAGGAGCTTCAGAACTCGGAAGCGGGTGAATGCCAAGCCAAGAGTTATTCTCGTTTTCGACCGTGCATTACCCGCTGCACTTTTTGTTGTGGTATACAGTGGTACCTCGGACTTTGAACATACATTCGTTCCTGCGAAATCTGCAGTGAGTGTACTACACGTGGAGCACGTGCTCCGCGTCTCTGCCAGTCAGAGTCTTTTATCCTGGACCTGGAGAGTAGCTTATAATGTTTGTTTTGTTCGCTGCTGCTGCTGTTGCACTTAAATTACTACTCATTATTTGTGTTATTTTGGTTGTTGTTGATTGAAGTTTAAATTTAGTTGCTTATTTATTGTTTTAGCCTTTTTCACTTCAATAAAATAATCAAAAATAATTTTCTTTGCGTGATAATTGTTGCTATCTGCAGTCATTAGAGTGTAATACTTAGTTCACCAAGTCATTCATCAACATGTATGCTAAACTTGTCGTAAATATTTAAAAGAAAAGCTAAAGTTAAAAGAGCCGTTTGAGAGCCAAAAAGAGCCGTCTCTTTTCACTGAGCCGATCCAAATGAACCGGATCACCCAAAAGAGCCGAAAATCCCATCACTAACAGGAAATTGATTTGTGTTTCACTGGATACGCTAGCGGTGAAAAGGGGCTTTTAGGGTTCTTCTTTCTTTTCTGGCTGACTGGGCACGTGAAGTAGGCCTAAAGGGTTCTTTGTTATTACTTCATTTATTAATTGTGGTTAGAGTAATTGTGCAACTTAACAGTATGAATTGTTTTTACTTTGCACAATAAACTACAATAACACTGTAATGCATTAATCCATTGAAATGGTTCCTGACAGCACACACATAGGTATTGGAGTGGCTTTCTACAGGCCAGTAGCTCTGTTTTAAAGCATGAATGCACTAAATAGTGCAGTATAGAAAATTGTCAGTGTTATATATGAAACATTGTATACACCTACCCTTTTCTCCTTATCATTCAATAGTTGTTCCTGTCCATACTGCTGAAGTAACAACGCTAAATGGAAGCAAGGATTGTTTCAAAGTCCACTTTTAGAAGACGGACACAAAGAGACCTCGAGAGAACGCTACAGGAAATTCGTGATAGCAGCAACAGGTATTTGGCTGCCAATTCTGAGAATTGCACTAGACAAACAGTGATGAAGGACTTTTGTAATGAAAACTTTTTTGGGTGGGAGGGACAAATCAACAAATATTGACATGGACACCAACATTTCTCAACATGATATGAATGCTAACACTTGACTCTGGATGCAGGCATTTATAATCTTCCATTGTGTAGTAGCTCATATCTCTAAGAATATTCTGTCTTTCATCAATCAGACTCAATCAACTTGTCTAACAGTGTCAGAAGTTACGTACAAGAAAGAACATAGACCTCCAGCATAGAGGAGGTTTTGTTGTCGTGTCTTTATGGAAATGGCTAAAATGTAGTTCAGTGTCATTTAATGGGCTGTGGGCAGTCTGGTTTATGAAGACCAATCTTTGTTGATTCATATGTACATCTGTCAAGCCAGCATTAAAAAATGTATATTGTGGGTTTTTTCCCTTTCTCCATTTGCAGGTTGGTTTACTTGGTCCAGTCTTTGGATGAGCAGGAGGATGGGTTTGTGGTGCCAGAGTCTCGGTACAGCAACAGTTCAACACACTGGCCACCATATAAAAATGATGATAAAATCAGCAGAGGTATGAAATTAGAAGAGCATCCAAGCCGGTCAAAACATGATGTCAGGAATCAAAAGACACGTGGTAAATGTTTTGTATTTATAATGTGGCCTTTAACTCATTTGCTCCCCAAAACGTATAAATATGTTTTATTTTAAATATTGCCATGCTACCTAAGACGTATTTCTAAGTTTTTTATGCGAGAGCATACTTTGATGCAGCCTCTGAACTGGAGAGAATGCTCGAAGCACTGGTAGTTATTACAAAAACGGCCAGCTGGTGGCAGCAGAGTATGAGAGATCAACCAGGGTCATCTCGCAAAACGCTATTTTCCCCACTGTTTTAAACAGATTTGTGAATAATGATAAAACTTAGCTATACAGTATTCTAATGCTAATTGCTGCAAAACGGAAATGGATAGAAATATACTTTTTTTTTCTAATGAAAGAAGAGACTCTAATCTTTCTTTTGGTAGGTTCCATGTTTTTTTATAGCAATAGAACACAATATTCTGTGGGCTTTGCAAAATCAATCAGAATCCAGTAAAACAGCCCAGAGCGAAGGGGGTTGCTTCAGTGAACATGGCTGGGAGTGAATGAGTTAAGTACAAATTAGACTTTTGTTGTCATTACATATATATATATTTTTTTTTTATTTATTTATTTTTTTTACCAGATGTTCATTTCCTAAAACTGTTTATTTTAGATCATAATTGGTCAGCGTGGCAGGTGCTGGATTCTTATCATGCTGAGGAGGTGGCGGGAACACAACGGCCGAAAAGAAAACGTAAAGCCATGTATGTCCCAATTGCAATGAGATTTTACTGTTAAAATTACACATTTTCTTTGATGGTAATGGATATTACTTTTGTATGAATAGCCACTGCTTAGGTGATACAGATTCCGAAAGTGATCAGGACCTACATGAAAGCAACCAGACCAACTCAACAAGATGTTCTAGGAAATCTTCAACAAAAGTGTCAACTCCTTGCCAACCATTTCGGGAGGCGGAACCATCTCTTTCCCAACCACCAGTGTCCTCTCCACAGGCACATTGTCCAAGTCCAAGGTAAATTGAATAAAAAGCTTGTATTGTTCTGTCACAAAAGTAGAGAACGAGATTTTTTTTTTCCAATTGATTGAGTGGTCTCTTTTTTCCATCATCAACCTGGTCCGCCATCATCACGCATGCCGTTGCCTCATCGTCTGCCAAGATTGTGCCCACTGTCACCTCCCCGTCACTCATCATCTTGGACTTCACAAACTGAATTCTTCAGGCCATCTTTTAAAGTGGGGCTATCGGGAGAAGATGAGATACCGTGCTCTGGTAAGTATATATGACTGAACTTCCTTACCACACTGTTCGTCACAAGTGTTTTTCTTGTTTTTGTTTTTTAAATGAACGTTACGTAACATCTACCAGTTGCAGATCTAGGATTGCTCTTAAGATCATCTTTTTTTGTGCATATTATTTAGTCCCGAAGGTATGTGTAACCCTAAAAGCCCGTAATGATGATGATGTGATGCTTTTTGTCAGCTGGTGAATTTTACCTGCTCTCAATGACTGAAGACATGAAGCGCCAGCTTGATAACGTGCAGCACCAGCTGACGCAGCTAACTGATGTGGTCAATAACCTGAGTGGCGGCAAGACGGTGGATGACCAATGCTCCACGGAAGAACCTGAAGACATTCAGTTTCCTTTGGGGTCACTGGAGCAGGTAGAACACCTGGAGGATTGGCTGAAAAATAAAGACAACTCCTCAAAGAAAAATAACTTGGTATGACCTTTTTGTCCTGGCATTTTAACAACAATCAAATGGTTATTCTCTACACTCTTTCAAGACATTATAATGGCTAAAATTACTGTCTTAATTGTTTTCCATTTCCCTAGATTTATGCCCTGAGTGCCATTGGTGGGCAGGACGTCAAGCATGTTACATGGAACATCCTATCACATGTTTTTAGTGACTGTGTGGCGAAGAAAATCTGTTGGAAGGGAGTAAATGGGAAGATGGCATTCAGCCAGATGGTATCGAAAACAATGATTACACGTGAGTACAGACTGCATAAATGTGTTTAAAAAATGATTAACAAAAATATGTTGTATGTGCCCCCACTAGTTTAAACATAGCGTTCTGATTATTATTAGGGTTGAGGTAACCACCAATCACAGTTCAGCTTGCAGACATCACATGACCAAACTCAGAAAACAGGGGAGCCGTGATTATTTGTTTCAAAATGGCCGCTCCCTAAGATGGATAAAAACGGATGGTTTCGCTGCTTAATTAATTTTCCAAACGCATGCGTTTAGACAAGTGGGAATGCATAGAACATACAATATTACCATCAAGAATCTTTCTGCGTAGTGATGAGCAGATAAAGCCTTTTGAACACTCAAAGCTTTCCATCAAATTGGTTCACAAAAAGGTTCTGCACGTGAGACTTCATGTGCCCTACCCCCCCTCGGTGGCCCAAATTAAAACTGTCATTTGAACTACTTTTTTTACCTTTTTGCTGCCTTGCAACAGTGTTGTTTTAGGAGCAATTACACATGCTTTAGTTGCAAATTTGTATTTTTATTTATTTATCTGTAATTGAGTATTATTTGTTTTGTGTATTATTACTTGGGGTATTGTTTTTATTAGTTTTTTAAAATGCTTTTTAAAAAAAAAAAAATTTAAATGCTGAAGTTGCTGAACTGTACGTTTGTTAAAAAAAGAGTAACATATTTGACTTGTGTGTTACACTCATGCATTAATAAGTTCATTAATATTGTGTGGGTAATGTTATGTTGTGAAAATTAGTAATCCTGTAGGATATATAATAACAAAAACTAATAATGAGGCATTGATTGCATGTAAACTGAGGTCATGGGGACTGTGCTTATGGATACTGAAGTGATGGGGATTGTATTTATGAGTACTGATAGTTGTTATGATAGATAAATGGTTAACAAATCTGATTGTCGTACTTTAATAGCGCACAACAAGCAATGCAAATGACTTGAATTTTCAAAGTAATGCGTCATTCCATTAGTGTTGCCAAACCAAGGATGACTCTTTTTTTTTTTAAGCAGCCGGCAAAAAAAAAAAAGCGTGTTACGGGCAAATTTGCAACGCTCAAAACATCCACTGAGTAGACTTCCTCTTTGAATGATAATGTAATGATAATGTTTTGTTTATAGGTGCTGTACGCCAATGTCATGTTGCAAAGGAAGCAACAGAAATGGAAATCAACAAACATGTGATCAGGTGGTTCAACTTGGCAAATGACCGAGGAGGTGGTCGTCGGAACCGTGAACTCAGCAGGTAGCACTTGATGAAGCTGATATTTCAATCAAGTTGTACATATGAAATATTATAACGCATATTTTATGACATTGCCATGATTTTCTGGTACGGTGTTGCAGTTAAAATAAATTGTTTTCTTTTTATTCAACAGTTTGTAATTTCAAATGTTTTTCCCCCCTTCTTCTCCCTAGGTCTACAGAACACAACCAATGGCAGCCTGATGACTGACATGAACAGACGCGCAACAATTAATTGGCAACTAATCAGTTTTAAATTGAATCAATTATTATTTGCGATAATTGATTAATCATTTACATATATTTTTCTGACATGTTACCGACCATATAAGTAGCTGAATCAATATATGGTGGCAATTTGAAGTTATGCCCTGGATTTGAATAGAAATTAAAACTGTTTTTGTTTTTGTTTTTTAAATGGCTTTAAAGCTGCTCAAGGCATCAACAAATTGGCGTTCAAATCGCTACTGCTACATGTGGCCAAAAAATGAAACCGTACACTCCCTTCTTCACCTACGTACTTGCGCGCATATCCGCAGACAGAGGGCAAGACATTTGAATTGAAATTTGAATTCCGAATTCAGTTTGAAAACTACTGACCAGAGGCTTGCAAGAGTACCCATTGTCAACAACGGTCAATTAAAAAAAGTATATTGTAAAGATATTTTTGGGGCAAATTCTTCCATAGAGAAGTTTAAAAGCAACTTGTTTTTCAGTTTTTTTCCACTGTACAATGCTGTCATTTTAAATAAATGTAACTTTAAGTTAAAATAAATAAAGATTCATTGTCATTGTGTAACAAAGAAGCACAGTACCTTGAAATGTACAAATGACTAATTTTCAATACTAAAGATCCAGATCTGGACCACAATCCAGGATAGAATTTTAGGGAATTGCATGTGGGCTAGATATAGTTTTGGCCCGCAGTCATTCCGTATCTGCCAAGCTAATCCGCTTAACATGAGGCCCATTATTTCAAAAGATATTGAGCCAGATCATGGTTTTTTTTTTGTGTGTTGTGGCAAATTTGGGTTGTATTTTGAGCACATCTGGCTCAAATCCCGACCCAGTTATATTTTGCTGTTTAGTTTGTAAAGTACAGTATGTGTGCAACCTAATTAGTGCTAGATTATTATCAGTATGTTCAATGGTTCATGAGGTTGTTATCAGTGGCATGAATAGTTATTGGCAGTTGTTAATTTAGAACCCTCGGCATGTTGAACACTTTATTCTTGATTTTTTTTTCCATTGTCAAGTACTAAAGGGCCTTTAACTTCCACACCTTTTGATGCCCACAATGAAGCTGTGAATAAGCATTATCCTTATTTCTTCACCATTATCTTATTTTCACAAGTTTTGGGAAATGCTGGACTAAACTGGGAACTTGGATTGTGTTTAGCTCCATGTCTTGTGGAAATGTGTGTTGGTATGACCAAAAAAAAAAAGAAAGTCATTGGATCTTTGTATCCTTGAATTTTGAGGAAAGGAAAATTAAATATAACTTTAAAATAAATTAGTACATGAGAAGTAAAAATAATAATATGATGATAGCAATTCAAAAAAAGTGCCTGTTTCTGTTTCTGCGTGGGTTGACCTCTTAGGGGCAGTGTGGTGCCGTGCATTGGTGGAACACACACACTTATAATGAGATCAAATTAATTATAACTCGACGCGATTGCACAATCTTCTTCTTTTCCTTTCGGCTTTTCCCTTCAGGTGTCACCAGAGCAAATCAGTTGCCTCCATCTAAGCCTGCCCTCTGCATTCTCTGCTCTCACACCAACTACCTTCATGTCCTCTTTAACTACATCCATAAACCTCCTCTTTGGTCTTCCTCTAGACCTTCTGCCTGTCATTTGGAAACTCAGCATCATTCTGCCAATATACTCACCATCTCTCCTCTGGACATGTCCAAACCATCTCAGTCTGGCCTCTCTGACTTTATCTTCAAATCCTCTAACATATGCTGTGCCTCTGATGTACTCATTCCTGATTCAATCCATCCTGGTCACTCCCAAAGAGTACCTCAGCATCTTCATCTCTGCCACCTCCAGCTCTGCGTCCTGTCTTTTCCTCAGTGGCACTGTCTCCAGATCAGACAACATTGCTGGTCTCACCACAGTTTTATAAACCTTTTCTTTTAGTTTAGCTGAAACTCTTCTATCACACATCACACCTGACACTTTTCTCCACCCGTTCCAGCCTGCCTGCACACGTTTCTTCACCTATTTTCCACACTCTCCATTGCTCTGGAATGTTGACCCTAAATACTTAAACTCCTCCACCTTCTTGGTCTCTTCTCTCTGTAACCTCAATCTTCCACTTGGGTCCCTCCCATTCACACACAGATACTCCGTCTTGCTAGGGCTAACCTTCATTCCCCTCCTTTCCAGGGCAAACATCCACACCTCTAGCTTCTCCTCCACCTGTTCCCTGCTCTCAATACAGAACACAATGTCCTCTGCAAACATCATAGTCCATGGAGATTCCTGTCTAACCTCATCTGTCATCCTGTCCATTACCATAGCAAACAAGAAGGGGCTCAGAGCTGATCCCTGATGTAGTCCCACCTCCACTTTGAACACCTACGTCACACCTCACCACTGTCTTACACTACTCATACATGTCCTGCACCACTTGAACACACTTCTCTGCTACTCCGGACTTCCTCATACAAAACAACAGTTCCTCTCCTGTCGTAAGCTTTCTCCAGATCTACAAAGACACAATACAGCTCCTTCTGACCTTCTCTGTACTTCTCTATCAACATCCTCAAAGCAAATTCTGCATATGTAGTACTCTTCTTCTTCTTTTTTTGGGCATGAAACCATACTGCTGCTCACAAATGTTCAGTCTAGCTTCAACTACTCTTTCCCATAGCTTCATTGTGTGGCTCATTAGCTTTATTCCTCTGTAGTTGCCACAAGTAGTTCCTCTGTAGTTGCACATCTCCCTTGTTCTTAAAAATGGGCACCAGCACACTTCTCCTCCATTCCTCAGGTATCTTCTCACTATCTAAGATCCTGTTGAACAACCCAGTCAGAAATTCTACTGCTACCTCTCCTAGACACTTCCATACCTCCACAGGCATATCATCAGGACCAAGTGCCTTTCCACACTGTATCCTCTTCAATGCCCTTCTCACTTCATCCTTACTAATCTTTGCTACTTCCTGGTCCACAACAGTCACCTCTTCTACTCTTTGTTCTCTCTCATTTCCCTTATTCATCAACTCTTCAAAGTACTCTTTCCATCTTCCCATCACACTACTGGCATCTGTCAAGTGTCAAAACACTTCCATCCCTATCCTTTATTACCCTAACGTGTTGCACGTCCTTTCCATCTCTGTCTTTTTGCCTTGTTAACCTGTATAGATCAGTCACTCCCTCCGTACTGTCCAACCAAGCATACAAGTCATTGTAAGCCCCTTGTTTGGCCTTTGCCACTTCTACTTTCACCCTACGCTGCATTTCCCCGTCCTCCTGTTTACTTTCTTCAGTCCTCTCAGTGTCCCACTTCTTCTTAGCTAACCTCTTTCTCTGGATCCACTTCTGCACCTCCTCATTTCACCAAGTCTCCTTATCTCCTTTCCTTTCAGATGACACACCAATGACTACCCTACCTGTCTCCCTGATCACATTTGCTGTAGTTGTCCAGTCATCTGGAAGCACCCCCTGACCGTCCAGAGCTGGTCTCAACTCCTTCCTGAAAGTCTCACAACACTCTTCCTTTTTCAGCTTCCACCATTTCGTCCTCTGCTCTGCTTTTGCCGTCTTTGTCTTCCTCACAACCTGAGTCATCCTACACACTACCATCCTATGCTGTCTGGCTACACTCTCACCTACCTCTACTTTGCAGTCACTGATCTCCTTCAGATTACACCATCCACACAAGATGTAGTCTACCTGTGTACTCCTACCTCCACTCTTGTAGGTCACTCTATGTTCCTGCCTCTTCTGGAAGAAAGTATTCACGACAGCCATTTCCATTCTTTTTGCAAAGTCAACCACCATCTGTCCTTCTGCGTTCTTCACCTGGATACCAAACTTGCCCATCACCACCTCATCACCTCTGTTTCCTGCACCAACATGTCCATTGAAGTCTGCACCAGTGACAACTCTCTCACTTCTAGGGATGCTCTGCATCATTTTATCAAGGTCCAACCAAAAGTTTTCCTTCTCCTCAGCTCACATCCTACCTGTGGGGCATACCCACTAACAACATTGATCATCACACCTTCGATTCCTAGCTTTAGGCTCATCACTCTATCTGACATTCTTTTGACCTCCAGGACATATCTAACAAACTCCCCCTTCAGGATAACTCCTACTCCATTTCTCTTCCTATCTACACCATGATAGAATAACTTGAACCCTGCTCCTAAACTTCTAGTTTTGCTCCCTTTCCACCTGGTCTCCTGAACACACACAGTATGTCCACCTTCCTCTGTTTGTACTGGATACTTTCTAAAATGACAATTTATGTATCACGTGGTCACAGCAAATATGTACGTTCTTGCGAGTGGCAAAACCCACGGAGAGGTTGAGGTAAACCTCAAATGGTTTGAATGAATTAATTAAATCTTGTGAGGTGGTATGAAAAACTCGTATACACAAGGGAATTACTTTTCTACCACCATAATTTAATTTTTTAGTTTCCTGGCACCTGTAGTTTATGAACAGGACCGTGTCCTACTGATCCTCACTGCTTGATTTGACAAGCTGGCCAAGGCTGAGAGGCAGGCCGGGCGTGAACAGCGTGGCCTACCTCTTGCAGGGAAAGGGACTGAAGGGTCTGGTTTAGTGTTGAAGACCACTGGTGTTGAATGTTTTCTACCCTCATTTTTTCCCACACAGACTGGATTCATGTTTGCCTGGAGCACCTTTATTTGCCCACACTTAGCTTCCCAGCCAGCTGTCCCATGTAGTCAAAACATGGAGGTAAACCCTGGAGAAGGTCAACTAGAAGATGTGCACAATGTGTACTGTACATTTAAATAAAAATGATTTCCTACCTCCAAGGCAAGAAGGCAACATCACATTCACAACACTTTCAGTCTGATTTTCATATGACACATTTTCACAGTATTTTATTAACTGTATATTTTAAAGGTATCGTATATTTTCTGCTTAAGGTATAAATAATACACTATACTACATACCGCAATAACCTCAATAATATTGTATAAAAGTCGCCTGCAATGATATTTAATAGCCAGCAGGTGTCCTCCTTTAGCCACGGACTTTTTTTTGCAGTAATGGTGAGATGAGTGGGGATCTGAATGATTTGACCAAAAACAAATTTAAACTAAGCCCACTCTGCCTCTCGAAACACTCGCAGTCATAATAGAGTTGGGTGTCAGATTCAATTTACGAGTGCACCATATTTATGAATGAAAAAAGTGTCACTCACGCCTCATTACTGCGGTCAGATACTGAGACAGTTTCTATTCTCTGCAAGTGTACTGGTTACGTGACAGCAGAGTGAGCATTATTTAAAATTCGAAGCATTGAAATCCTTGTGTTTTTGATAAGCTTTTTTTTTTTTAAGGTTGCCAACATAACCGTGTCTTTCAGTAATGCACAATCGGCTTGACTTCGTTTTTCCACGTGGAGGCTGGCTGGCGCAGTCTGATACGCCAATCGTACTGTCAATCAACAAAAATGGCACATTCGGGTACTCTGTAAAATACGAAGTCTTGGATTTAAAATATAAATTCATCAGACACCGAGTTTAATTAAAAACAATTAATACCATCAGAAAACTTGAACGTGAAGAAATTATCATTATTAACGCTTCTATGCTATTTCACAACGAATTTTGGCATGATTTAGCTCATGGTCAAAGCATTCACAGCACTATGTGTTTGATGTAAACCTTGTTTTATACTGTCGTTCTGATAACTATAAAAATACAATTAGAAATTATTCAAAACCGTAAAAATTAACAAATATATAAATGTAGCACACATTATATCATGTAGCGTTCATGAACCCATATGTTATTACATTTCTGCGTCAAATATAATAAATCCCACAGTTCGTGAAGGCAGCAGTAGTTACATTGTGGCCCTGCAGAGCTAACGCCATCACACACAGTGGCGACGACCAGAAGAGCTGCGATTTGATGGACACAACAGCAGCAGCCTTTATTGCACTTCTGTAATTCCATCAGAACGCCAATGGAATAATAGTGCTACGGATTATTAAGTGCACTTTAAACGGGTAAGATTTATCATTTAATTTATTTCGCCTCGTGGTCGGTTACTCCAGTGAATGCATTAGCCAATGAATTACTGCAACTGTCTAGTTTTTATTTATTTTGTGTTCATTACGATAGATATACCTCTCGCCTAGCCCTTACTTTACTATAATGATGTTTTGCTGAGGTTCGTTTAAATGTGATGCACCATGTGTGTTGAGTGACAAATAAATATACACCAGTTTAGGTTTGTTCGTTGAAAGTGGGATGAACCTACCGCAAACGAAGTTAATTAGTTGTCTAGATAAAACAGTGATATTTGCCCCAAATGACCATTTAGTTTTTTTTACGATCAGGTCCGTAACGTGTTTTGCTTTTAGACTTATTTATTTATTTATTTTACGCCCGGCTCCGTTGTTTACCATGCCTCCCACCTTCAAAAACCTTCTTCAGCATCATCAGCATCCCCTATTGATGCCTAGTGGAGTCATATGAAGGACACAACCTCGCAGACAACGCACTGTTGAGGGATGCTTTTCACTTCTTCTGTATCTAGGAAAGACAAGAAAACGAGGTTAAGTTTTGATGAAAGTGAATGTCTTATACGGTTTGTTTGGGGGGGGGGGGTCTTCTGTTTTCTAGTGGATGGTTGGGAACAACTGTCTTTGCATATTTAATTGTTAAGGGTGAAAGTGTCAGAAAAGTGGTAAGAAGCACTGTCTTCAGTAGGGATGGGCATGATAATCAGTCCACTTATTGTTTTTCAGGGCATTATAATCAGTTCACTTATTGTTTTTCAGGGTTCTGTTGATTGTAATTGTGCCTTGAAGCAATTGATTTGAATGCCAATGAAAATAATAGTTTTGAATAAAATAAAATAAAAAGGTGTCCGGCAACATCCATCCTCTTCTCTCCCCTTTATTCTTCCTCTATTCAAGAAGCACATTGAATTAATTTTGTACTTTATTCACCTTTTGTTGGCTAACTTCAGTTTGTTCTCCTTGCATCAGCCTTTTAATAACTCATTCATTGCCATGTGGTTGTCTTATGCCTATCCTGGTTTTAACGTTTCGCATGTTAAAAACATGTAACCTCCCAGCATGTGTGTGTCTTTAGATGTTATCAATGAAGACTAGAAACTAGGCAGGGGATAAATTATCATTATTGTAAAGAACAATCTCACTTGGTGAAAAGTTCACATACTGTAGTACATACGTCATATGTGCTTGTTTGTTTAGATGATTGATCAGACAGTCACTATCAAGCCAATCACTGTGTTTTAAGGGGTCTACAAACCAGTTGTCATCCAACTATCTGTGCTCATTGTCCTGGCCTGAACTGAAACGTGCAGTTGGAAAAGCGTCTTCATCTTAGCTTCATGAGCTTTCAAATCATTTGGCCTCAAGTGCAGAAAACTGCCAGCAACTCTGTTAAAGCTGTAATCCTCAACTTTCTTTAACTTTATTATGTAACAACTAATCCATGTAATTCAAATTTCTCCAAAAATGTCCTAATCCTATCAGGAAATGGTTGACATGAGAGCGTAACAAATTGAAAATGAGGATATATTTTTTCGGAAATTGCACCGTGAAATTTTAATGTTATTTATTTATTCAGTTAAGTAAAAATGTCCATCCCAAAATATTGATGATAGAAAATTACTGTAATTTCATTGAGAACTTAATTTAGATTTTTGAACAACTTCCAAGAACAGTAAGGGGGGAAAACAACATTAGAAAGTCTTTGCACTCTTAAGAATGAAACTTTCTAAATGAAAATGATCTTCTTTTTTTTTTCTTTTTTTTTTTACATGTCAAAGGAAAATGTGTTTTCCCAGAAAGCTTTTGATTGATTAAGAAAATGCCAATACAAAGCATTACTACTCATAGAACACTGTAAATGTCATAAAGTAAAATAACATTTTACTAAATACATTTGGAATCTGTTCTATTCTGGGCTTTATGGCCATCTGATTTCAGTTGAGTAAAGTCTAAAATATTAGACAACAGTGGAAAAGACCCAATGGTTCAGCGTTTTATGTCATCACATTGTTAGGTCAGATGGTCTAAACTCGTGTGTCTGCGTCCTGCAGCATCTTCCAGAGGTCAGAGTTATATCGCAACAATGTTGCCCCTTGTGTTATTCCTTCACTAAATAGATCAACTCAGTCTCTTTTCTCTCTTACTGTTTATTTACTTATACAGGGGGTCTTCGGTTTATTTTTCTTACAGTAGCGACAGAACCCAAATTTTGTAACGTTCTGTGGTGTGGTCTATCACTAACCGACTGCTAACACAGTAGCAAAGTCAGAATTACAGTAAATAAATTTGAAACAATCAAATGGGGTACAGAAGTATGGTGGGAACGGAGCGTGCCTTGTGCCATTTGACGACTTTGATACGCCACTTAACAAAGTAGTTTATTGTACATACTCCTTTTGTAATCTTAAATACAGCCACTATTTGTATGAAAAGCATTTAGTACAGCAGTAACAGAACATGCCTTCTTGTGCTGCATGCAATGTATTCTTACTCACGCCATTTTTAACCACAAAACTTGGTACTTATTGGGATGAGGGTTGCAGATATCGAATATTTTGCTATTCAGATATCTAATAATATTATAATATATTATAATATAAAACAGCAGTCTGGTCTGTTAAAAAACGATCAGCATAAACTGCAACTGCAAGTGTGCCGAGTCATCTTTGCCTATAAAAGTGCCTTTAAAAAGAAGTCCGACAGATCTTGCCAGCCTGTATGGGGCACTTAGTGGCTAGCTGCTAGCCACTAGCCACTAGCCACTACCACTTGGAACAGGTGCCACATTTCACAATGTCAGTGTATTATTTTTTTGTATGTCCTTAATTAACAATTGGACATGATTTCAGGATGATGGCAATTTAAACTATCCAACTTCCACACTCAAGAAGATGAGACAAGTCAGCTATCACACCACCACACTCTGCCACAATGCCCACAAACGAAACACATAATAATAAAAAAATAGTACAAATAAATAAAAAGTAAAAAAATATATATAAGCACAGCATGGCACAAATGTTAACGTATTACTGTATTTAGGAAGATTTTATTTTGATGTTGGCCTACTCACAACTAGCTTGACTGTCTTCCCAACCATGGACACCAAATTAACAGGTACCCGAGGCAGAAAAAAAAATCCTCAACCATTTTTTGGAATTGCGGTTCTCGGATTTCTCTGCCTTGTTTTACACCTAGGCTATATGGGACTATTGTAAACCCAGCTCCCCTGTAGTTAGTGGCCAATCGTGAGTAGGGCCCGACCGATTAATCGATTATTGGCCTTCAAACATCGGCCAAAACAATCGGCCAAAAGGGCCAAATGGTCGATTATTGCAGTTACCGAAGAAAAACAAAGTTTCTGACGCTGTGAAAGTACCCTGAATGCACCATTTTTGCTTGTGTAGCATTAGCAACTAGCAAGTGTGTAGCGTATGTTATTCTGTTGTCCCTAAGTGTCGTTTAAACTGTTTAATGACACCGCAGTTGGAGTTAACTGTAAAACTAAACACACAACGTTAAGTATTACACCCACTGTATATTTAAATACAAAACACACTTTGTTTTTAAAACATCGCTAGCCTAGCGCTAATGCTAAAAGCAAAGGGAGGATCCCATTCAAATGCTAACTGGAAGTTATACATACCCACAGATGAGATAACACTACGCAAAGGCACAAATTCTTCCCAATGTGTGAAAAACAAGTTATTTTATTAGAATTCAATCGCAACTTTCTTCTGTACTCACTTTAAGTGTGTACGCCATGGATGCACGGCACCACACTGCCTCTAAGAGGCCACAACGCACAGGAACAGTCAGTATTTGTTCAGTTTTTTTCAGTTGCTATTATTTTAGTTTATTCTATTCTTATTTCCGCGGGAATTTTTCTAGTTTCACTTTCTTATTGTTTTATTTTGTCATTGTCCTTTCAAGTTACATTGAAAGTTGATATGTCAAGGATTCAAACACTTTCTTTTCTCAAAATTCAATGATGCAAACAGCCAAGGATTTTCTTTTTGTCTTAACACACATTCCCACATGACGTGGCACGAAATACAATCCCAGGTTAGCCCAGTAAGTCCCAAGACTTGTGAAAATAACACAAGATAAAAATGTATAAAAGAAAAGGTTGATACTTTACAGCAGTTGTAATTTTGTAAGAATGGTTTTATTATTGACACATACATCTATACATGTATACTTCATTAATTTTTTGATAAGTTCATACTATGGACTTGTCATACAAAGCAGAAAACCTTAAAAGCAAAAGTTTGTGTGTAAGTGACACCCATTGAAAAGGAATTGGCTAGGGGGGTAATTCTATGCATTATATATATTTTCAAATAATCAACAGATTATTCGGTAATCGGTATTCTTCTCTCTCCAAAAATCGGTATTGGCATCGGCCGCAAAAAAAGCATATTGTTCGGGCCCTAATTGTGATATACAATATTATCAGTGAAATGCACAGATAACAGTTTAGCAGGGACGTATGCTGACGTGTGAGTGTAGAGCTACAGATGTGATATTAATTTTATGTGTGAAATGAATTGAGTAATTATCTCCAAGGGCCTGCGAGCAGCATTGGGATCTAAATCAATGCAGTCTGACATTCTGTTCTTGCTTTGATCTTGCGTTGATAAGATAACCATGACATCATTGCTCTTTTTGGCTCAACTTTCAAATTCTATGAATTCTGTTTAAAAAAATCCCCACTTCCAAACAAGCTACAATTGTTGTTCTTTGATTTAGTTGATCAATTGATGTAATTTTAGTGACATACGGTGAGCTTCATGGTGGTGGGTGAGATACCCCAAAATAAATAGCTTCTAATTATTATTTGGCCCAAAAAAATAACTATGCTTATTTAGTGGTGAGGAAGTGGCGTGAGTATATTTGCACTGCACATCCCATTTGTTAACTTCTTCATTTCAATAGACAAAACCATTATAATTATACAAAAAATAAGTTTTTGAGTATTGTTTTTAATGTTATTATTAGGGGTGGGAATCTTTGAATGTCTCACGATTCGATTAAATTCAGATTTTTGGGTCTGTGATTGGATTCAGAATCGATTTTCGATTAAGAGCGATTTTTTGATTCAAAATGATTTGATTGACAATGATTTTTGCTTCAATCTATAGATGTGCAAGGAATTGTAATGATCTACTCCAGTCTGACTCGCTAATGCTAATTAGCGCGCTACTCGCGGCACTTTTTATTTTTAAGAACGGCTCCACGTTTAAAAAAAACTTTTATTGGAATAAACCTACCTAACCTAATCTTTCTACTCTCTAATGTGGCTACAACTTAACAGTGTATTAGACCGTGTGGAACCACACTGCCTCTAAGTGGCCAAACCGGGTAAAACATGAAAAAGCGCTCCAAAAAAAAAACACACACAGAGAAAGGCAAGACAGTATAAAATAATTTAAATAAAATCGATTTTGGGACATTTAAAATCGATTCTGAATAGTACTAAAGGAGAATCGATTTTTTGGGCACACCCCTAGTTATTAATATTATTATAAAATAGAATATTATTTATGTAAATGAAGTCCATGTTCCACCCCGTTCACAAAAATCTCTGTCATTTTCTTGTAGAATTCCTTGTTTTGACTGAAGTCAAATAAAAAAAATACAATCCTTGCAGATGACTAGTTCTAGTTTAGAAAGCCGAACATAAAGAGTTTGAGGTGATAACTTTCCTTGTGAAGCTTCATCTGAACTTCTATTTGAATATAATTTCACTATTGAAATTGAGGAGCTTACTTTTTATTTCACGATGCCATCAGTGGGAGTCTATTGACACTCAGCATGGACGTGATAAAAGATGAGTGTTTTTTAGAGGCTTTGACACCACACAGTGGATGTTTTCGCATCTAGTGAGGAAATGAAGGTTGAAAGTGATACAGTTCCATGGTTGGTAGCTTGACAGCCCTTGTAGATGCCCATCTTGGACTGCGTCTTCACAGGAATTCAATTAGCGAGAATTGTTTGTCAAGGCTCCGAGGCAGCAGCGGATCAGGCAGATCATATCACGCAGATCGCGTCACCTGGCTGCAATCCTTGATCAAGCCACTGCTTCCACTTGCCAGCGCGCTCCCGTTATGCGTGCTGCCGTTAAATCTGCAAAGTCTGTTATTGGTGGTTGAAACCAAGTTGTGGTTTAATTTCCTCAGAAAAGAATCACAGTTGCTCATTTACATCTGGAGCGCAGGCATGGCGCTGTGGCTTTCTCTCATATATCCTGGTCGAGGTTTTCCATTTTTAATCTAGATCATTTTCTTTTTTAATCTTTCAATTCCAGTCTGCTCTTAAGTCCTTTTAGCACCTAGTCAGGGGTTCAATAGTGCGCTGATGTGCACTGGTCTATTTAAATTCTGAACACTGAATAAATCGAAATCTTTAATGCTTCTAACCACCTCCAAGATGGAAAGTTTATACTGCAGCTGAAGCAGAGGTTGGGAATTGGGGGTTCTTATAACAGGTTTTAACCACAGGCGGGTGTGTGGAGCAGTTGTGCAGAGCCGTGGTATGATGTGCTATTTGTTTGGGAGGCAGTTACGTGTATTAAACTCCCAATTTTTTCTTTTCAAAGTGCTTTTCCCAAGTGTCTCAATAACTGTGACCTGCTTTCATCAAAATACCCCAAGGATACGAATTATAGTACAATTTATCTGGCTGAGTTTTGTTATACATTTTGTTTACATGCCTAATGCAAAGGATCTACTGCTCAGTGCTCACCAATGTTAAATCTGGATTTCGCTACCATGATAACCAGGGGTGGAGCGTGGTGGTTGCGCTACAGTACTATTCAATTCATAGATTGTATTTTCACTAATGGAGGCTGTACATACCGGGTAATCACCAAGTACCAGAATGACACTTGTCTATTAGTGCATTTGGCACATACAGCATGTAATATTGGCAAGCACAAATACGCTCCTTCCCTACATCAAAACATCTGCCATTTACCTAAAAATTGCAGTTATTAGTCAATTCATGGCTACTGAAGAAGATCTAAAACAATAACAGACTCCAGCAACCCTAATTAAACATTTCTGAGAACACTGAGGAGTGTCTGGAGTGATGATAGATGTCTTGGGCTCCCAACACACATTAATGTTAAGGATCAGGCTTAAATTAGAAGTCAAACCCCTTTTTTTTGTGACAATAATACGTTCTATGAAGGCCCACTGGTCTAAATATGGTATTCTGTTTTATGTTGCGTTAGTGGAATATGAGTTAAGCAGCAAAATCCAACTGTTTTTATCAATATCAGGGGGCGGCCATTTTGCCACTTGCTGTCGAGTAAAGATAACCCCAATGTTGCTCAGGTCTCAGGTAACAACCAATCACAGCTCAGCTTCAGGAAACAGATGAGCTGTGATTGGTCGTTGCCTGAGCCCTGAGCAACATTGATGTCATCTACAGTCGACAGCAAGTGGCAAAATGGCCGCCACCTGAGATGGATAAAAACGGCAGGATTTTGCTGCTTAACTCATATTCCACAAATGTAATATTAATAAGAATACCATATTTCGAGTAGTGGGGCGGCTGTCATGAATTTTTGGGGGGTTGACGTCATGTTTCGACTAGTGAGGTCACATATAACATTATTGTCAAGAAATGTTTAAGGTTGACTTCCACTTTAAAGCTGCTCAATGCAGAAAATCAAATTTTGAATCGCTTCTGTCATGCGTGGCAGAAAAATGAAACCGCATGCTCCCTGTTTCACATCCACAATGCGTGCATGACCTCACATCCGCAGACACAGGGTGGGAAATTCGAACCCGAATCCAGTCTGAAAACTAGTGGCCAGAGGCTTGCAGGAGTACCCATTGTGAAGAGTTTAAGCGTTAATCTGCTAATTAGAAGACGTTTGAGTCATAATTAACAAAATAAAAAGGCTATTGTTAAGATAATTTTTGGACAAATTTCTACATTGAGCAGCTTTAAAAGTAAGGTTAAAGTAGAAATACTTTTGGTGCAGCCATATATATTAATGGAATATTTTCTCTCTCCTTCATACAATTGATTTAAAATAAAACAACCAAGTTGTGATTGGATTCATCAAGACAGTGGCAAGATCTCTACGCTAATTCCAAACTGGTGTTGCGAAAATTAATGATAGAAGTCTACACTTCAATCCCATGTTGATTGTTTTATTCCACATCCATTGGCGTGGGTTGGGCTATACTGTAAAGGAAAAATCAGAAAAACTGTCACTATCCCAATGCCCAAAAATCCAAATACTTCTCGGCTTCTAGCTGTAGTTACTGTACATTGTTAGCATTAGGGCTTCCACAAGCGGTTATTTTGTGAGGCGACGAGTCACCAATTTCAGTAGGCACTTTTGAGAGAAAAACGAAGTCTCAAATAAATACATAAATAAATGACTCGACTCGGCTATTAAATTGATTCTTGATCATTTTGATCGTTCACGTTGACTAGTTGACTAATCTTGGCAGCCCTAGTTAGCATACCATGATAGCGTGCCATATGATAGATTTGACAAAAAATAAAAGAATAACATTTCAAAAAGTTCAATATTTTAACACAAAATAATTTGACGTTTTTATTTAAACTCAAATGGATAGCATTTATAGTGACTTGGAGCGCTGGAATAATCTTCCTATTTCTTTAATAGGACGAATAGCCACCATCAAAATGAAAGTTTTACCCAAAATAAACTATTTTTTCTCAATGATTCCATTTAAACCTACGGCTAACTGGTTCCAGTTGTTGGACTCAGTCGTTACAAAATTTTACTGGAATAAAAAAAAAGCAAATAATAGTCTATCTAGTCTTCAGAAAAGTAAATCCAAAGGTGGTCTAGAGGCACCAAATTGTATGTACTACTATATAGCTAACCAGCTACAATATATCATTCTATGGGCACAACCCAACAGAGATACTAACTGTTGGCTGGAACTACAACAGAAGGATTGTAATAACCTCAGACTTCTAGATTTACTCTTTATTACAACATCGATTAAGCGACACAATTGTTTAAAAAAGAAACAATGATTTCCGCCACCCTGACTGCCCGGTGGAAGGCACTAGAAATTACAAAAGCCCAAGTGGAGCCCTGCGGGCTTTCTCTCCTATGGCATAACCCCGACTTTCAACTTAACAACCAATCGTTTTGTTTAGGTGTGTGGGAGCAGAAAGGAATTACACATCTTCACCATCTTTTCTCAGATAATATGTTTATATCATATACATCCTTGCTTCAAAAATACAAAATAAAAAATGAAATTTTTTACATTATCTGCAAGTTACAAGTATGGTAACGAAACAAATTCCAACACTTCGGGGTACGCTCCAACCGCCTGTTTTAGCTAAAGATATTACCAATATTTCTCCGACAACAACAAAAAAACTCTCAAAAACATAAAAGTTATTTTCGTATACTGATAAAATGTCTTTACCCATCTCAAAATGGGAGACAGACTTGTCTATTGCTCCGGAATCTGATTTTTGGATTCAAGTTTGTGAAAACGTATTTAAAATGGCAAAACATACAAATTTACAACTTATCCAATATAAAAATATTTATATATATTACTCAATATATGATGAAGAAAATGGGATTCTCAGACTCCGACATTTGTCTCCAGTGTTTACAAAACACTACAGACACTTATTTTCATGCTTTATAGTTATGCACTCCGGTTATGTATTTCTGGACTAAAGTCTTAGAAAAACTTTCCGCTATCTTGGACTGTAAGATACCTTTATCTCCAAACTTGTGTTTGCGGGGCTGTGGGACGGTGGGTATGCCTGGCGGGGCTGCCGTGCTGCGTCCTGCTGCGTTGGGTTGGGGGCGCGGGTCGTGTTGGGGTGGGGGGCGCTCCTGGCTCCTGGGTTTGCTCTCCGGCCGGTGGGGGGCCCTGGGGGATTGTGCTTGCTCTGTCCTGGCCGGGGTCGACGGCTCCCCTCTTTGGTGGAGGTTTTCATGCATGCCAGATCCACCACACCAGCATCTATCGAAATTCAAACACAATCTGCTTCTTCCTCTGGTCGTTGAATCGGTGGAGGCTGATGTCTGTGGCTCTCACTCTGCTTCATCCATCCTTCCTTCCTTTCCTCAGTTTCTCCTTTGGTCTCTTGAGGTCTCCCTAATTTGTTGGAATTTAGATGTTTCTGGGGTTGGTGAAAGACTCTGGTTGGTAACCCGGTGGGTAATAGGTAATGTCTGGTTGGATTTGACTTTCCTTTCTTTTCTTTGATCCTTCCTCGGGTGTCCTGACAACCTCACGACTCTAGCTGGATTCTGAAGTATTCAGTTTAGGTGAACGGTATGGGATTTTTAATAGGTTTTAGGTGAACTAATGAGTACACACTCACACGCACGCACACATGCACAACACATACACACGCACATACTCACGCACATGAAAAATTAAAAATAATTAAATTTAAAAAAAGAGAGAGCAATGATGATGACATGTCAAATCGTTAAAATTACCGAATGAACAATACTGAGCTCTCTCAGAAAAAACCTCAATTGAATTCATATTCATCTTGTGGTTTTGAGAAAAGAAGCATCATACAAATCTCCAAAATACAGAAAAGGCTTCCATCGTTTTGTGATAAGAATCTTTCATTTCCTTCACTGAAATAATAACTTATCTTTATATCCATCAAGCAAAAAAGGTATTAACTAATTGTTAGGGGTGGGCAAGTACCTATACCAGCCAATATTACCGGCCTTATTTCAAAGTATCCGTACTTGCGACGGTGCCCTCTTGCAGTCGTTTTACTATCCGGAACTAGAAATGAGAACTTTGAAGAATTTGTTATTAATTTCATGTAATTTTAAGGGGAAGGGGAATGTTACACTATTGGGATATTTAGGGATATATAGGTCTTTCTTTAAAATTGTCATTGTTATTTGGGGGAAATTTTAGGTAGCAAAAATACTAGTGGTATCGGTACTGGATATTGGTATCAGTGACGACACAAGAATTGGTTTAATAAAAAGTGGTATTGAACATCCCTATTAATTGTAGAACTGTAATTTACAGAACAAAACTAACAAAGGGCAAATATGATCATTATTATCCATTATTCATGGCAAATTGTGGACACAAATGTTTACACCCTTCTGTAAAAAAACACAACTGAAATAACCGAGTGTCTTGATTCTGTGCAATGTACGATGAAATTTCAAGACTGTCAAAACATTTTGAGTGGAATGTCCGAAAGATTATTTGCAGGTGATGGATCCTCCAACAGAGTAAATGACCTCAAATACATGGCTAAACGTAAAACATCACGTCTTGGAGGGAGTTTATACATTCAACCAAGTCTGAGAAAGTAGGAGCAGTTTTCACTTGAGGAATGAGCCAAAATACGAGTTACAGACATCGTTTGATTACCTCAAAAGGATATGAAACAAAACATTAGGGGCATATTTTTTTCCATGTCAATTTCTTTAGTTATTTATTTATACATAATTCTACAAAAAATCCCACAGTGGAATGGTTGAAATCAGTCCTTTCCTAATTGCACAATCATAGCAAATATGAGTGCCTCATCACAGTGTCTTCAGTACATGTGCAGTCTGTGCCTGCCACACACAAGTAACAATCAAGTGGGTGTACGGTAGTTCTATTGCAGACTGGTGGCCATTTGTATTTGGAGGGGGAAACAAAAGTGCTTTCTGTATACGTATATGTAAATGGTTGCATGCTTTCAAACATAATTAACTTGTTGTGAAATGTCCAACTTTTTCTAATGTCATGTGGTGGGACAAAGGCCATATATTTTAGTCCACAAAGCCCCCTTGTATTCATGAGCATAATAAATCTGCATTGCAAAGAAGCTACCATGAATTTTAACACTGATGCATGTTGCTGCAGATGTGGCTTCATGCGTACAACTGATGTCCTCACTGAGGTTGTATAAAGCCGTTAAGGTATTTTCCCAGCTTCATCTCACATATTAACTTCTTGTCAAATGCCACGCTATGATAAGAGCTGCTTCTATTACAGGCAATTTCCACTGCAGTGCACGATCTCTTCAACTCTGCTGTTGCCTTCCCGCCTGCCCTTTGCAATGCCCTTCGCACTGTACTTGAATCTGCCGTGTCATTTCTCTGCATTGCTCATGCAAAAGTGTGGGATGCTGACAAAATAGATGATTGCCTGTTTGCTTTATTTACAATGTTAACAATCAGACATTTGGAAGTCATATGGAAAACTCTTTTCCATATTTTTTAAAATCCATATCATGAGATGATAGAGGTGGCGTTTCTGCTACATTGTTGGTAAAATAATAGATTTATGTATAGGCAATTAAAAGGTTGGATTCTGAATTCT